>NC_048225.1:40505412-40556081 GCF_002007445.2 Ailuropoda melanoleuca
GATAGGAAAAGCAGGCCCAGCCTGACTGCACCAATTTCCAGAGATGTCCTCTCAAATGGGGGATCCCCACTTTCCTTCCCTACTCTGTCTTCTTCATGAAGCTTCACATTTCTGCTTCATGAATCTAAACTCTCTCTGAACTTGAACTCTAAAAGGTGAATTAGGGGCACTTGGGTGGCTCAGTCCGTTAAGCATGCAACTCTTGATTTTCACTCAGGTCATGATCTCGGGGTCGTGACATCATGGGAGTCTCTCTCCCTCTCCTTCTGCCCCTCCCCACTCCTGTTCTCAAGTGCCAGCACTCTCTCACACCTGTGCACTCTCACTCTAAAAATTAAGAAAATAATTAATTAATTTAATTTAATTAAATAGTAAAAGGAGAATTAGATCTGGCTGCCACCCAATAGGAGTTTACAAAGCTAAACATGATATGTGCTACAGTCTGAAGATGTCCTGAGATTAAAAGGGGCCGAAAGGGCTGGAGGGGGAGGGGCTTCATTAGGGGATCAGTGACAGTGGAGTTGTACACACACGTAACTGAAGGGGGACCCTGAGGAGCAAACACACCACACAGCATTTATTCTTAAATAATAAATAAGTAGCAAAATAAACACAGGAAAGGAAACAGTCATGAAATCCAAGTCACTAAAGTGCTTTCAAACATAAATTTTAAAAGACCAAGAAGCCTCATCTGACTTTAAAGCACTGCTTATAGATATTGAACAATTATTTTAACATGGTCCCATGATGTATCAGAAGGGAAGGGAAAGTATGGCTTTCTTTCTTGTTTATGAGTTCCGATGTATACCGCTTATCAAATGACACTCAGGATTATAAAGTATTGACTAACAAGGAAATTGAAATGCCCAAAGTCAAGTCTAAGGTAAAGATACTATAATTCATTCATAGGCCTTCATGGGGTCTTTGCTATTTATAAAGACATCTGGCTCTCTGGAGGTTAAATAAATTTATATTTTCAAATTCAGAGTAAGAACATGAGACTTCACCTATTAATCTACACAGTATATTGAACCAAATCTCAAAATGAGGCCCAGCAGTAAATATGCTTTTTGATCTTTAAATCCTCCCTCCTCAAGTTCTACAAAAGAGAAGTAAAATTTTACATGAAATTAACTGGTTCAAGTGGCTTTAAGGAATGGCTTCCACTCTAGAGTGAAATAGAATTTTCCCTAAGTCATCCCTTTGCCTTCTTAAAGCAAGTGGCATTGCATTGTATCCTGACACTGGAAGAAGAAAATCCAGCTGAGAGTACTGCTCTTAGACAACTTTCGTCTTGTGGAAAATGCCATGAGGGTGAGCACATTGCCAGCTTTTGAGGGTGGGGCCTGTGGGCCTCATCAGGCTCCCACCTTTCCTGGCTGGAGCCCGTCCAGCCCTGAGGAGTCTGAGCATCCTCNCGTAACCACGAAACCAGCCCTACAGGAGATATTAAGGGGGGCTCTATAAAGGTAAAAAGGCCCCAAGAGTGATACAGAGCAGCAAGTCACAACCGATACAAAGACTTTAAAGAGAAATGGCATCATTAAAATCATATCTGTCAATAATCTCTATCAATCTAAATGGCTTAAACTCTCCCATAAAACGCCACAGGGTTGCAGATTGGATAAAAAGACATGACCCATCCATTTGCTGTCTACAAGAGACTCATTTTGAACCCAAAGATGCATTCAGACTTAGAGTAAGGGGATGGAGTACCATCTTCCACGCAAATGGACCTCAAAAGAAAGCTGGAGTAGCAATTCTCATATCAGATAGACTGGATTTTAAACTAGAGGCCATAGAGAGAGATACAGAAGGGCACTATATTATTCTTAAAGGAAGTATTCAACAAGTGGATATGACAATTATTAATATATATGCCCCCAACAGGGGAGCAGCAAGATACACAAGCCAACTCTTAACCAAAATAAAGAGACATATAGATAAGAACACAGTAATAGTAGGGGACCTCAACACCCCACTATCAGAAATAGACAGAACACCCTGGCAAAAACTAAGCAAAGAATCAAAGGCTTTGAATGCCATACTCGACGAGTTGGACCTCATAGATATATATAGAACACTACACCCCAGAACCAAAGAATACTCATTCTATTCAAATGCCCATGGAACATTCTCAAGAATAGATCATGCTCTGGGACACAAAACAGGTCTCAGCCAATACCAAAAGATTGAAATTATCCCCTGCATATTCTCAGACCACAACGCTCTGAAATTGGAACTCAACCACAAGGAAAAACCTGGAAGAAACTCAAACACTTGGAGGCTAAGAACCATCCTGCTCAAGAATGACTCGATAAACCAGGAAATCAAAAAACAAATTAAACAATTTATGGAGACCAACGAGAATGAATACACAACGGTCCAAAACCTATGGGATACTGCAAAGGCAGTCCTAAGGGGGAAATACATAGCCATCCAAGCCTCACTCAAAAGAATAGAAAAATCTAAAATGCAGTTTCTATATTCTCACCTCAAGAAACTGGAACAGCAACAGAGGGACAGGCCTAACCCACTGACAAGGAAGGAGTTGACCAAGATTAGAGCAGAAATCAATGAATTAGAGACCAGAACCACAGTAGAGCAGATCAACAGGACTAGAAGCTGGTTCTTTGAGAGAATCCATAAAATTGATAGACCACTGGCAAAACTTGTCCAAAAACAAAGAGAAAGGACTGAGATTATTAAAATTATGACTGAAAAGGGAGAGGTCACGACCAGCACCATTGAAATTGCAAGGATTATTAGAAACTTTTATCAACAGCTATATGCCAAAAAACTAAACAATCTGGAAGAGATGGAGGCCTTCCTGGAAACCTATAAACTACCAAGACTGAAACAGGAAGAAATAGATTTCTTAAATAGGCCAATTAACTATGAAGAAATTGAGTCAGTGATAAACAACCTTCCAAATAATAAAACTCCAGGCCCAGACGGTTTTCCTGGGGAATTCTACCAAACATTCAAAGAAGAAATAATACCTATTCTCCTAAAGCTATTTCAAAAAATAGAAACAGAAGGAAAGCTACCAAACTCATTCTATGAGGCTAATATTACCTTGATCCCCAAACCAGGCAAAGACCCCCTCAAAAAGGAGAATTACAGACCGATTTCTCTAATGAATATGGATGCCAAAATCCTCAACAAGATCCTTGCTAATAGAATCCAACAGTACATTAAAAGGATTATCCATCATGACCAAGTGGGATTCATACCTGGGATGCAAGCATGGTTCAACACTCGCAAATCAATCAATGTGATACATCATATCAACAAGAAAAGACTCAAGAACCATATGATCCTCTCAATTGATGCAGAAAAAGCATTTGACAAAATACAGCATCCTTTCCTGATTAAAACCCTTCAGAGTGTAGGAATAGAGGGTACATTTCTCAATCTCATAAAAGCCATCTATGAAAAGCCTACTGCAAGCATTATTCTCAATGGGGAAAAGCTGGAAGCCTTTCCCTTAAGATCAGGAACACGACAAGGATGCCCACTCTCGCCACTATTATTCAACATAGTACTAGAAGTCCTTGCAACAGCAATCAGAAGACAAAAAGGGATCAAAGGTATCCAAATCGGCAAAGAAGAAGTCAAACTGTCTCTCTTTGCAGATGACATGATACTCTATATGGAAAACCCAAAGGAATCCACTCCCAAACTATTAGAAGTTATAGAACAATTCAGTAAGGTGGCAGGATACAAAATCAATGCCCAGAAATCAGTTGCATTTCTATACACGAATAACGAGACTGAAGAAAGAGAAATTAGGGAATCCATCCCATTTACAATAACACCAAAAACCATGCGTTACCTTGGAATTAACTTAACCAGAGACGTAAAGGACCTATATGCTAGAAACTATAGATCACTTTTGAAAGATATTGAGGAAGACATAAAAAGATGGAAAAATATTCCATGCTCATGGATTGGAAGAATTAACATAGTTAAAATGTCCATACTACCCAGAGCAATCTACACTTTCAATGCTATCCCGATCAAAATACCGAGGACATTTTTCAAAGAACTGGAACAAATAGTCCTTAAATTTGTATGGAACCAGAAAAGGCCCCGAATCTCCAAGGAACTGTTGAAAAGGAAAAACAAAGCTGGGGGCATCACAATGCCGGATTTCGAGCTGTACTACAAAGCTGTGATCACAAAGACAGCATGGTACTGGCACAAAAACAGACACATCGACCAATGGAACAGAATAGAGAACCCAGAAATGGACCCTCGGCTCTTTGGGCAACTAATCTTTGATAAAGCAGGAAAAAACATCCGGTGGAAAAAAGACAGTCTCTTCAATAAATGGTGCTGGGAAAATTGGACAGCTACATGCAAAAGAATGAAACTTGACCACTCTCTCACACCATACACAAAAATAAACTCCAAATGGATGAAAGACCTCAATGTGAGACAGGAATCCATCAAAATTCTAGAGGAGAACATAGGCAACAACTTCTATGACATCGGCCAGAGCAACCTTTTTCACGACACATCTCCAAAGGCAAGAGAAATAAAAGATAAAATGAACTTATGGGACTTTATCAGGATAAAGAGCTTCTGCACAGCCAAGGAAACAGTCAAAAAAACTAAGAGACAGCCCACGGAATGGGAGAATATATTTGCAAAGGACACCACAGATAAAGGACTGGTATCCAAGATCTACAAAGAACTTCTCAAACTCAATACACGAGAAACAAATAAACAAATCATAAAATGGGCAGAAGATATGAACAGACACTTTTCCAATGAAGACATACAAATGGCTAACAGACACATGAAAAAATGTTCAAAATCATTAGCCATCAGGGAAATTCAAATCAAAACCACACTGAGATACCACCTTACGCCAGTTAGAATGGCAAAGATAGACAAGGCAAGAAACAACAATTGTTGGAGAGGATGTGGAGAAAGGGGATCCCTCCTACATTGTTGGTGGGAATGCAAGTTGGTACAGCCACTCTGGAAAACAGTGTGGAGGTCCCTTAAAAAGTTAAAAATTGAACTACCCTATGACCCAGCCATTGCACTACTGGGTGTTTACCCCAAAGATACAGACGTAGTAAAGAGAAGGGCCATATGCACCCCAATGTTCATAGCTGCATTGTCCACAATAGCCAAATCATGGAAGGAGCCGAGATGCCCTTCAACAGATGACTGGATTAAGAAGCTGTGGTCCATATATACAATGGAATATTACTCAGCTATCAGAAAGAACGAATTCTCAACATTTGCTGCAACATGGACGGCACTGGAGGAGATAATGCTAAGTGAAATAAGTCAAGCAGAGAAAGACAATTATCATATGATTTCTCTCATCTATGGAACATAAGAACTAGGATGATCGGTAGGGGAAGAAAAGGGATAAAGAAAAGGGGGGTAATCAGAAGGGGGAATGAAACATGAGAGACTATGGACTATGAGAAACAATCTGAGGACTTCAGAGGGGAGGGGGTGGGGGAATGGGATAGACTATTGATGGGTAGTAAGGAGGGCACGTATTGCATGGTGCACTGGGTGTTATACGCAACTAATGAAGCATCGAACTTTATATTGGAATCCAGGGATGTACTGTATGGTGATTAACATAATATAATAAAAAAATCATTAAAAAAAAGAAATGTACAATATTCACACTCCAAAGACAAATAGTCTAGTTTAAAAAATGGGCAAGAGCATGAATAGACTTCTTTCCGAAGAAGACATCCAGATGGCCAACAGACCCAAGAAAAGATGCTCACCATGACTCACCATCAGGGAAATACAAATCAAAAGTACAAGTGGAGATCCCCTCTCTCCAGGCAGAATGTCTAAAATTAACACAGGAAACAACAGGTGTTGGCGAGGTTGCAGAGAAAGGGGAACCCACTTGCACTCTTGGTGGGAATGCAAACTGGTGTAGCCACACCAGAAAAGAGTGTGGACAATTCTTGAACACTTAAAAATGGAACTACCTGATGACTCCGGAATTGCACCTCTAGGTACTTACCCAACGGATACAAAAATAGACTCTAAGGTCCACATGCACCCTGATGTTTATAGCAGGCTTATCAACAATAGTCAAATTATAGAAAGAGTTGAACTGTCCCTCGATTGAGGAATGGATAAAGGAGTTGTGGTATATATATAGACATGTATATATAGTTGTGATATATGGAGCTAGAGTGTTGTTGTCCTGAAATAAGTCAGTCAGAGAAAGACAAAAAACATATGACTTTACTCAGATGCAGAATTTAAGAAACAAAACAGATGACCATGTGGGAAGGGGAAATAAAAGAGAGAGGAAAGCAAACTGTGAGACACTCAACAATAGAGAACAAACAGGGTAGGTGGTGGGAGCTAGGTGGGGGATGGTCTATATGGGTGATGGTTGGGCACTTGTTATGATGAGCACGGGGTGTTATACGTAAGTGAAGAATCACCAAATTCTACTCCTGAAAAGAATATTACACTACGTGTTAACTAATTTTAATTTAAAATCTAAACAAACTACAAAAAAGAAACGTGGGAGCCTGGTCATGTTTTGCAAGAATGGGATATTTTAGGTCACCGAACCACCCGTGATTTGACTTCAGCGCTATCTTGACATCATGAAGCCTAGGGCCTTTGACATTGCCCAGCAGAGAATGTTTGTGTGTAGGCTAGGCTGTTCCTTTTGGGAGAAGAGCTGTCCTCATCTCCAGGGCAAATGGACATGAAGACATCTCCCCTATGTTTCCCATTCCTTTTTGAAATTTAGAACTTAACTCTTTTTGTAGCCATTCCCATATTGTTGCACAATTTCTAATTAGCCCTCATTCCCATCCAGGAGTGATGGGGCTCCCATACAGCACCCAAGGATTGGTGTCAAGTGCCCACTCTGATCCAGTGGTAAGGGAGAGCAATCAGTGTCTGATCTCCCAAAAGAACAATGGCATTCATGTCCCTGAGCACTTGCTTGGCCTGCTGGTATGAGCATAGTGCTCAATAACCAGTTTCCTTCCCTCCCTGGGCGATCCAGTTGCCTTCGCTTTGAAGAACAGATAAGCCATGCATGTGAAGTATGCTCCAGGACCTGGTTAGTGTAGAAAAGACCCTTTCAAGGCATACTGCACCAAGGTCCCATTCTAAACACTTGAGCATCACTGGCAAGCACCCACATGGTATTGTGGAACCCCTGCTATCTCTCTCCACCAGTGAGATGAGTAGGGGAAACAGCCAAATCCAGAAGATTTCCCTCTCTTTCTGAGGGGAGAATGTAGGTCTCTTGCTGACAGGGTTCCCATACGTAAACAATGGAAATTTCTCTCTGCCCAAGTTCACAGGTGTTAGCTATTCTGGAGATGGCCCACTTGCCAGGAGATGGTGCAACTCCATTCACCACATTAGGCCATTCTCATCTCTCACAATGAACTTTAACCTTCTGTGTATCCATTTTGACCCTATGATTCTTTTTTTGGCTTTATTTATTTGAAAGACAGGGATAGAGAGTACACGTGAGTTGGGGGAGGGGCAGAATGAGAGAATCTTCTAGTAGACTTCCTGCTGAGCACAGCATGACATGGGGCTCCAACCCACAACCCATGGAATCATGACCTCAGCTGCAACTAAGAGTTGGATGCTTAACCCACCGAGCCAGCCCAGTATGCCTACCCTTTTCTTTTTATCTGAAACTAGATTAACCCAAGGGACCATTCTGAGCCATTGTTTCAGAGCATTAACCTCTGCTTGAAAGTGGGGACTCAGAGTTCTTAGGGCTGCACAATATGTTGTGCCACAGGACCCCTCAAAATTGCGTTTCTGAAAATTTTGGATTTCAGGAAACTTCGGCTGTTTGAAGTGGCTCAGTAGAAAATATTTCTGTGTAGGCTAAACTATAGTGTTTGGTAGGAGGTGGCCTCATTCCTGGGGCAAGGAGAAACAAAATTAGCTCTCTTCTTCCCAGGTTTTTTTTTCCCCCAAACCCATGCCAAATGGGGACATGGATCCTTTTAGTGGCATTCCCATAATCTTCCATATTTCTAACTAGGTATTTGCTCACATTGAGGAGTGATGGAGCTCTCACTCACACTGCCATCATCCAAAGATTTTGGTGAGTTCTCAATTAGTTTCTGTGCTAAGTGAACATAATTGGTGTCTGATATGCCCCCCAAATGATGGCCGTCCTTTCCCTGTACAGTTGCTGCTTAAAGTACTGTGGTCTGTGCACTGACAATTAGCCATACAATCACCACACACATGCCCCTCTCACACCTGCACATAACACATACCAACACACACGATACAGATACCACAAAAACAGCAGACACTGACACACTTCCACCACACGGAAACAGCACAAACTACACAGACACACCACACACACACAAAGACTGCAGACACAACAATACATCACACACACAGCACACATACACTGAACACCTACACACTACACATAGAGCACACGAGACGTACACCATACACACCACTCACAGAACACATACATAGACACTGCACTCACATTTCACACATAAAACACAGAGAATATGCATATACCACACACCACAATTATACCACACAAACACATATACCACACAATCACCACACACACAGTGCACATATGCAACATACACCACACATGTGCCACACACAAACCTCTCACACAACACACGTAGCATATACATATAACAGACATTCAGAACACACTTCAAGTTCACTATACACACACACCATGCAACACACGCAATGCATGCCACACACCCACTATACACACACCAGCCAAAAACCACACACAGCAGACATACACCACACAAACATTTCATTTACCTCAAATACAACAGTCACACCAAAAAGGTCCAATTATTTAACACATATACATCACCTACAAAGAACATAGATATTACACACACACGCACACACACAGAATGCACACACAGCCCATATCCACAGAAACTCACATAGACCACAGACGCCATATTCATACCCCCTAGATGACACATTCACCACACCTGTACCACACTAATACATCACACATACCCCTCACACACAAAACAAATATGTAACATGCACACACACACACTGCCTAACACACACACTCAATGCCTACGGACAAGCACACCACAAATACTAAGTACACACATACCACACACACAGACATCACTCATGCACCACACAATTATACATACATTACACACACAAAACCCCCACAAATGCCACACAAATGCCATACACACAACCCACAAAGAAACCCCGGAAATGGAACACACATTACCTTCCGGAACACACATTACCCATAGTAGTCACACCACACATACAACACCAACACATATAAATAACACAGAGACAGTTACTACACATACACCACAGTCACACATGCACCATGAAAACACATGAGCACCACATACAACTCTCATAGTACACACACATCAAAAGGACACCAAACCTACATAACACCTGCATCACAGACACATCACACCTAGAACACATGCCACCCATACAATGCAAACGCATACCACACACCATACAAACAATACACAACAGAAGACACCACACACATGCCACATTGAAACCACTTGTAACACACACACACACACAACAGATTCATACCACACATAGTTGACCCATTTACCCCATGTCCATAACAAACACATACATGACACATACAACACATATAGCACACACACTTACCCACAACATATACACCACACACACCACCCTATACAACACACACACTACACATTTTCCACACATCACACATATCTCAAACACACACCACACATGCACAAAACACAACCCACCACAACACAAATACACAACACATACCTATACACAAATATGCCACATATTCCCCTCACGCACACTACACATGCAACAAAAAGTCACCACACATTCAACACCCACACACCCCACATACACCATCTACATGCCACAACTCTACCACTCACCCACGTCTCACATCACCACACACTTACCACAGAAATTCAACATATTTATCTCACACACACACAGCAGCTATACGCCAAACACACACACAGAAACCACACAAAAACCAACATATACATAAATACTTTACACAATATAATGCACACCACTCACGCAACATAAATCACATGCATCTACTATGTATGCACAGGTCACATAAAAACAGGTGCCACATAGTTACCAGAAACTCACAACACTTATATCACAGAAAAGCATGCCAAACATGCACAACACATACACCATACACACTCCACAATACACCATGCACACCATGCATCTCCCACCAAGATACCACCTATAGACTGCATAAAAAGGCCACACACACACCATGCACACACCATAGAGGCACCACACTACGCATACATATACCACCCAAAACCACACCACAAATACACCATGCACATAGCACACAAGTAACACATGCACAACACATACACCACAAACACTGCACATGTCATGCACAGATGCTACACACACCCATCCACACACATTACCCAAACACCAATCATACACCATACAAAACACATCTCCATCACACACAAACCACATATACAGTGCAAGAAAAACACATCACATATACACCACTTAAGAACTGCACACACACACCACCCTCTACCACACAGCTACACCAACATATTCAACACACCTACATATACCATGCATACAGCACACAAGCCAGAACACCTAACAAACTCGCATCACACTCAAACACTGTCTATGCACACATACACATATACTGCACCACATACTACTCATATAATGAGCAGACATACACACACACATGCACACACACACGTGGTTAGTTCTTGGTTGGCTGGTGTCAGGCTGCTGATATGTACCCTGCTTGTCTCCCTTCCCTGGCTGATTGACATACCTTCATTATGAAGAACAGATACTTGACCCACCTCTTCACAGAACACTTCACGGCCTGGCCTTGCACAGAAAGAGCCCTTGGATGGAATACTGCACCGAGTCCCAGTTTAAACCAGTTGAGATTCACCCCTCCCCCACCAAAGCACCCCTGCTATCCCTGAGCCACTGCTACCTATATTCATTGATAGGAAGGACAGCAAGGAGATCCAAAGCCAGAAGCTTTCTCTCTCTTTCAGCAGGAAGAATTCAGGCCTCTTGCTGACAGTGCTCCAAGGTGTAGCCAATGGAGGTTCCCTTTGCCCAAGCCCACAGGTGTTTCTTATTCCTGATATGGTTAGCTTGCTAGGAAATTGTGCTAGTCCCTTCATTTTCAAAATTATCACATTCTATCTGTATTGAAGAACTCTGACCCCATTGGTTCTTTTTTCTACACTAGGTTCAGTCTTGAGGTCATTCAGATCCTGTGTCTCAGAGCAGTATTCTCTTGTTTAAACTGGAAGTCCAGCCAAATCCTTGGTCTTGTGCTATAGGTTGGGGCACAGGATCACTTGCAATTTGTCTCAGAAATATATGGACATTGGAAGGGATAGGGTGTTTTAATATGCCAAAATAGGATGTTTCACCAGAGGTTTTGAGAGGCAACTGGCCACATTTCTGTAGCAAAGGGAAACAAAGTTGCACATCTTCCCACATTTACTTCATTTCCATTGGAATGTAGAAGTTTGACCCTCCTGGTAGCCATTTTCATAACCTTGCTGTATTTCCAACTAGATCTTTGTTCACATTCATGGGTTATGTAGCTTTCACTCACACAGTCACCACCCAGTGGTTGGTGGCAAGCTTCCATTTTGGTCTTGTGCTAAATGAGAGAGCAATTAGTGTCTGACATCACCAAGGAATTTGGTGCTTTTTTCTCTAATGGCTTTCTGCTTCACTGGATAGAGTAAGTGTTGTAATGGGTAGTCAGCTTGCCGCTATGCTTCAACTTACTGAGATGCCTCTATTCTGAAGGCCAGATGGTTTGGGCAGGTAGGGTATTCTCCAGGTCCTGGTCAGTGCAGAAAGAGCCCATTCAGTGAATATTGACTGAAAGCCCAGTTCCAAAACACATGCGGATCAGCAGAGAAGCCTCACTTGCTTCCCCTGAACTGGTGTCTCTATTCACTGACTTGAAGGGCAGGAAAAATTTTGAAGGCCAAAGCTTCCCCTCTATTTCTGAAAGAAGAATGGAAGGTTCTTGCTGACTAACAACTCTCTGATGTAGCCAGTGGACGTTTCTTTTTGTCTGAGCCCAAAGGTGTTTTTTTGTTCCTGAGAAAACCAACCTGTTAGGAGACTTTGCTACTAGCTCCATTCTCAACATTATCCCATTTCTCCTACCCTGAAGAACTTTGGCATTTTGCATATCTGTTTCCATCCCTTTGTTCTTTTTTAAATATTTTATTTATTTTGAGAGACAGAGAGAGACAGGGAGGGAGGGAGAGCATGAGCAGGGGGAGGGCAAGCAGACTCCCCACAGGGAGCCTAATGTGGGCCTCAATCCTAAGATTCCAAGATCATGACCTGAGACAAAGGAAGACACTGAACTGACTGAGCCACCCAGGCACCCTCTCTTGCTCTTTTTTACAACTAAAACACCTTTGCAGCAATTATGAACCAGTGTCTCAGAGCAATTTCATCTGCTTTCAACTGGGGAGTCTGGCAGAGTCCCTGGGAATGTAGCATAGGTGTGGCCACTGGGCCCCTTCTAGACTGGTTGTAGATCTATCTGGCTGTTGGGAGGCCTAGGGCATTTGAAGTGCCCAAGAGAGCATGTTTATGTGTAGGCTGGGCAAGAGGTTTTACGAGGGTTCTGGACTCATTTCTGGGGCAATGCAAACAAATTGAGACATCTCATTCCAAGATGTACCCCATTCCTGTTTTAAATGAAGAAATTTGGTCATCCTGTAGCCATTACCATCACCTTGGTATATTTCTAACTAGTTCTTGATTTATATTCCATGGCAATGGTTCTCTGACTCACACAGCCAGCAGTCAGGTATTGTTGGTGAGTTCCCACTCTGGTCCTATGATATGCAATGAATTAGTGTCTGATATCTCACCACCTCCCCCCTCCAAAGAAAAACCCCACCGGCTGTGTTGTCCTGAATGCTTGCAGCTTAACTGACCTAGATGCCTTCATTCTGAAAAGCAGAGGTTCACACCTGTGAAGTATGCTCTGGGACCTGGTCAATACAGAAAGAGCCCTTTCAAAGAATACTGCCCCAAACCCCAGTTCCAAACACTTGAGCATCGGTCCCAAGCAACCACCTTCTACCGCTGAGCCACTGCTGCCTCTGTCTACCAATTGGAATTGCAGGAAAAAGAGCTAAGGCTGAAAATTTTCTCCCTTTTTGTGAAGGAAAAATGTAGGCCTCTTGCTGACAGACTTCCCAGGTGTAACCAGCAGAGTTTTCCTTTAGCTGAAGCACATTGGGGTTTCTTATTCCTGAGATGGCCAGCTTGCTAGGAGATTAGGCTAGTAACTTCATTTTCAACATTCATACCCAGTGTCTTAGAGCAATATCCTCTTCTTTAAATTGAGGAGTCTAGTTGAGGGTTGGATAGAGGTTGGGAAAGAGGGTCTCTCAAAAGTTGGTTTCAGACAGATGTGGACATCAAGAGGTCTAGAATATTTGAAGTTGCCCAGCAGAGAATGTTCATGTATAGATTGGGCCACAGGATTTGGGAAGAAGGTGGCCTCATTTCTGTGATAAAAGAAAATGAATTGAGACATTTGCTTCCCAGATTTATTCGATTCCCATTTGAAATGTAGGACTTGGCCCTTCTGCTTGCCATTCCCATTCTCTTACTGTATTTTTAACTTGGTCTTCATTTACATTCAGGGGTGATGGATTGTAACTCACTCAGACAGCAAACAGAATTTGATAGACATTTTCTACTCTGTTCCTATGCTAAGCATGAACAAGCAGTGTCTGATAACTCCAGAAAAGATGGACTTCCTGTCCCACAGCACTGGCTTCTTGGCTAGCTGGAGTATGCCCAGGTATGGGTAGCCTGCTTGCCTCCCACCCATAGCTGCCCAAGATATTTTCATTCTGAAGAGCAGACAATTTGCACATGCACAACATGCTTCTGGCCCTGGTCAGGGCAGAAAGAACCCTTTCAGACACTGCCCCAAAGCCTGGTTCCAAACACTTGAACCTAAGCCTGAGCAACCACCTGATAGAATTGAACTAACACTGTCTGGATCACCTGATTGGAAGGGCAGAAAAAAACAGAAAAGGCCAGAAGCTTTCCTTTTCTTTCCAAAGGACAAATATAGGATTTTTCTAATAGGTTCTTAGGTTTGGTCAATGGAGTTTTCCCTTTGCACAAGCCTGCCACTCTTAGTCTTGAGATAGCCAGCTTGCTAGGAAATTGTGCTAGTCACTTCATTTTCAACATTATCCCATTCTCATCTCTAATGAAGGACTTTGGTTTCCCAAGAATTTCATTTCCATCCCTCTAATGGATGTTTCCTCCATCTAGGTTCTCCCTGGGGGCCATCCAGATCCAATATCTCAGAGTGATACCCTCTGCCTTAAACTGGGAGTCTGGCCAAGTCCTTGAGACTTTGGGATGGTTTGGCCATGTGACTCCTCTTACCTTGGTTTCTGAACTATTTTGACTTTGGCAGGAATAGGCATTTGAAAGTGCCCAATACTGAATATTTGTTTGTAGGCATGGCCAGAGAATTTGGGGTGGAGAGATGTCTTCATTTATAGGGTAAGGGAAAACAAAGTTAGACATCCCCTTCCTAGATTTATTTCACTCACATTTGGAAGGTAGAACTTTGACTCTAGTTACAGATATTCCCATTTTCTTGCTATTTTTCGAATGAGCTCTTGGGTCACCATCAGGGGCCATGATGCTGTCACTCAGAGAACCAGCATCCAGGGAGGGGTGGTGAGTTTCAAGTCTGGTCCTATGCTATCAAGAGCAGTCAGTATCTTATATCCCAAAGGAACTATGACAATCCTGTTCTTTGCCAGTCAGGTAAGTGCAGTGATGGGTGGCCAGCTTGCCTCCATCCCCTGGTTGATTGAGATGCCTTCATTTTGCAGAAAAGACCATTCCCCCATCGGCAGCATGTTCCTAGAGCTGGTCAGTGAAGAAAGAACTTTCCCAAGGAATACTGCACCAAGAAACAGTGCCAAATAGTTGGTTATCAGGTGGGAGAACCAACATACTACCCTTGAATCACTGCTACATTTAACCACTGATGGAAAAGCAGGAATAACAACCACCACCAAAAGCATTCCTTCCCTTCATGGAGGAAGAAGGCAGGCCTCTGGCTAAAGCTTTCCTGCGGTAGCAAGGGGAAGTTTCCCTTAACCCAAGTCCATGGGTGATTCTTATTCCCAAAACTGCAAAATTGTTAGATTGTGCTAGTCACTTCATGCTCAACATTATCCCATTTTCATCCCTAATGAAGAACTTTGGCCATTGTATTTATTTCCATTCCTTTGCTCTTTTCTCAAACTAGGTTCTCCCTGGGGGCCATTCAGAGCTAATGTCCCAGAGCTTTATCTTATGCTTGAAACTGAAGTGTGTGTCTGAATGCTTGTCACTATGGGATAGATAACCAAGCCTCTGGTAACTTGGCTTCAAAAGTGCATTGCCATCAGGAGGACTAGAGAATTTGAAGGGGTGTTGCAGAGAATGTTTGTAGGTAGGCTCAGCAGAGGTTTTGGGAGGGAGCTGGCCTAATTTTTGGCACAAGTGGAAGCAAAGGTAGATACCATCTTGCAAGATGCATCCCATTCCCACTTGACATGTAGAACTTTGATGCTTTTTGTAGTTATTCCCATGTCCTTACTGTTTCTCTAACAAGGTGTTGGGTCATCTTCATGAACCATGGTGTTTTAACTCACAGCACCCAGGGATTAGTGGTGAGTTCCCACTCTGGACCTGTGCTAAGATATAACAATCAGTGCCTAATATTTGAAAGAAAAGTTGCTCTTCTGTCCCTGAACACTTGGTTCTTGGCCAGCTAAGGAAGCACAGAGACAAGTATCTAGCTTGTCACACTCCTCTGGCTGACTGAGATGCCTTCATTCTGAAGAACAGATGGATCGTGCATGGTCTACTATTCTCCAGGACCTGTTCGGTGCAGAAATAGCTTTTTCAATGAATATTGCTCCAATTACCATCTCCAAACTTTTAATCATCAGCTGGGAGTTGCAGCCTGGTACCTCTGAATCACTGTTGCCTCTCTGCATTGATGGGATGCAGGAAAACCTCCAATGTCAGATTTCCCCCTCTTTTTGAAGGAAGAATGGAGTCCTCTTGGGGCACCTGGGTTGGTCAATTGGTTTAGGATCTCACTCTTGGTTTTGGCTCAGGTCATGATCACAGGCTAGTGAGATTGAGCCCCACATAGGGTTCCATGCTGGGCATGGAGCCTGCTTGAAATTCTCTCTCCCTCTTCTCCTCCCCCACCTTGTGTACTCTCTCTCTCTCTTTCTGTGTCTGTATGTCTCTTTCTTGCTAAAAAAAAGTGAAGGCCTCTTGTTTACTCAATTCCCAGGTACAGCCAATAGAGGTTTCCCTTTTACCAAGACCACTGGAGTTTCTTATTCCTAAAATGGCCAGATTGTTAAGATATTGTGCTAGCCATTTCATTCTCAATATTATTGCATTCTTGTCTTCACAAATCACTTTGGCCCTCCGTGTGTCCATTTCCATTTATTTGGTATTTTTTCAAAATCAATTCAATCTAGGGGGCTATTCAGAAGAAGTGTCTCAGTACCATATTTTCTGCTTTAATCTAGGAAGTCTGGCAGAGCTCTTGGGACTGTGGGATACCTTGGGCCACAGGCCCCCTTGACGTTGAGTTTCAGAATTCTGTGGACATTATGAAACCTAGGGCATTTGAAGGTGCCCACAAGAGAATGTGTATAGATTGGGCCAGAGGATTTGGAAGGGAGCTGGTGTCATTTCTCAGGCAAGGAGAAATTTAGACATATCTATCCCAAATTTATTCCATTCCCATTTGAAACGTAGAACTTTTCCTTCTTGGAGCCAATCTAGAACCTTTCCTCCATGCATGCATATACATCCCTCTGCTCTTTTTTCAAACTAGGTTCTCCCTGGAGGCCATTGAGAGCCAGTGTTATCAGAGCAATATATTTTCATTTAAATTGTGTAATTTGACTGAGTCACTGTGACTCTGAGATAGGTTGTGCCACAGGGTCCTTTGTAATTTGACTTCAGAAAAATGTTGACATCAGGAAGTCTAGAGCATTTGAAGGAGCTTCATCAATTGGGTGTAGGCACGGCCAGAGATTTTGGGTGGGAGCTTGTCTCATTTCTGGGAAAAGGTTAGATGAAGTTAGATATCTCACTCCCAGATAAGCTTCATTCCCATTTAAGATGTGGAACTTTGGTTTTCCTTGAAGCCATTCCCATCTCCTTGCTACTTTTGTAGCTGGGTTGGTTCGCATTTAAGGGTAAGAGAGTTGGCATCACCCAACCAGTACCCAGTGTTGGTGGCAAGTTCCCACTTGGATCCTGTGCTCTGTGAGAGCAATAAGGGTCTGATAGCCAAAAGGGAAGTTTCTCTTCTGCCTCCTAGTGCTTGGTTCTTGTCTTGCTGTTTTAAATGCTGTGATTGGTAGCCAGCTTGTCTCCCTCTCCTGGCTGACAGAGATGCCTTCATTCTGAAGAGCAGACAGTTCACACATGTGCAGTATGCTCCAGGACCTATTAAGTGTAGAAAGAGCTCTTTCAGAACCGAAACTGAAGATGGTGGAGGAGTAGGGGTCCCCTTTTTCAGCTGGTCGCATGAGTCGAGCTGGATATGTACCAGACCATCCTGAAAACCCATGGAATCAGCCTGAGATGCAGGAAGATACATCTGGTTTCTACAAATGAACATCTCCAGTGCTGAGTATTGAGGTACGAAGCGGGGAGTCATGAATCCATGCACAGATATAAGAAGACAAATGGAGGGGAAAGGAGCTGCCACGCTCTGGTGCTGGGGAGCAGTAGCCACCTGCACTCAGGAGTGGGCTGGACTCGCAGACAGGCACCAGCAAGAAAGCACCCATGAGCCTGGGAATGTGCACGACCAAACTGAAAACTGGCACTCCGGAGGGCGCAGGAACCACACTGAAACAGACAACTTGGGAGCACTTGAGGGAAACCAAGGTTGGCTGGCGGTGTTAGAAACACAAAGGACAGAGACGTGCCGGCCCTGGAGGTGAGGACTGGGACACCGGCTGTAGGGTGCACAACCCAGGATGCTACAGGGTTTTTAGAAGCACCAACAGAAACAGAGTTAAAGAGGCCAAGAAAGCTCAGTGGAGAGCAGACTGTGATCTCTCTGTTCTGAGACAGAGGCTAGGATTTGGTCACTGCTGCTCTGACTCTCAGAAGAGCAACAGAAAACCACCAGGGAAAGCGGCCAGAGAACAAAAGCCTGGAAACACCAGCTCATATTGTGCCAATCCCTATCCCCCCTCGCAGGGGACAGGGAGTCACTACCCAAACAGGGTTGCTTAAATATCAGTGCAGCAGGCCCCTCCCCCAGAAGGCAGCTGAAAAATCAAGAAGCCCAGATCCCTAAGCTCCCAATAAAACAAGTGCACACTGCCTGGGTCCTGGTAAATAATTTGGGCTCTGGGTAAACCCGCAACCTCTCCTCATCAGAATGATGAGTAGAAATCCCTCCAGCAAAGAAAAGATAATGAGTCTGTGGCCTCTGCCACAGAACAGATGGATATGGATATAACCAAATTATCAGAAATGGAGTTCAGAGTAACAGTGGTCAAGATGATCTGTAGACTTGAAAAAAATATGAAAATATTAATGAGAATATAGAATCTCTAAGGGTGGAAATGAGAGTGAATCTGGCAGAAATTAAAAATGTTATGAATCAAATGCAGACTAAACTGGATGTTCTGATGGCCAGGGTGAATGAGGCAGAAGACCAAATTAGTGAATTGGAGGATGGGATGGTAGAAGAGAAAGGTAAAACAGAAACTTGGCTTAAAAAAATCCAATATCAAGAATGTAGATTACGGGAGATTACTGACTCAATGAAATGTTCCAATGTCAGAACATTGGCATCCCTGAGGGGGTGGAGAAAAACAGAGGTCTATAAGAGACATTTGAACAAATTTTAGCTGAAAACTTCCCTAATCTGACAAAGGAAACAAGCATTCATGTCCAAGAGGCAGAGAGGACCCCAGCTGAGCTCAACCATGACAAACCTATGCCACGTCACATCTTGGTGCAATTTGCAAATATTAGATCCAAGGATACAGTATTGAAAGCCGTGAGGGTGAAGAAATTTCTCACGTACAGAGGCAAAATTATCAGAATTACATCAAACCTGTCTACACACACCTGGAATGAGAGGAGGGTTGGCAGGGTATTTTTAAAGCTTTACCCAAGAAAAACATGCAGCCAAGGATCCTTTATCCAGCAAGGCTGTCATTCAGAACTGATGGAGCGATAAGGACCTTCCAGAATCACCAGTCACCAAATTCATAAACACGAAACCAGCCCTACAGGAGATATTAAGGGGGGTTCTATAAGAGTAAAAAGGCCTCAAGAGTGATACAGAGCAG
Organism: Ailuropoda melanoleuca; assembly: GCF_002007445.2. Classification (NCBI taxonomy): domain Eukaryota; kingdom Metazoa; phylum Chordata; class Mammalia; order Carnivora; family Ursidae; genus Ailuropoda; species Ailuropoda melanoleuca. The sequence goes on from NC_048225.1 coordinate 40,524,873, forward strand.
AAAGTTACAATCTACAGAAACAAAGACTTCACAGGCAACATGACATTATTAAAATCATATCTCTCAATAATCACTCTCAATGTGAATGGCCTAAATGCTTCCATAAAACACCATAAGGTTGCAGATTGGATAAAAAGATATGACCCATCCATTTGCTGTCCACAAGAGACTCATCTTGAACCTAAAGATACACCCAGACTGAAAGTGAAGGGATAGAAAAACCATTTTTCATGCCAATGGACCTCAAAAGAAAGGTGGGGAGCAATTTTTCGATAAGAGAGATTAGACTTTAAATTAAAGACTGCAGTTAGAGATACAGAAGGACACTATATTATTCTTAAAGGAGGTATCCAACAAGTGGATATGACAATTATATATATCCACACCCCCAACAGGGTAGCAGCAAGATATACAAGCCAACTCAACCACAATAAAGAGACATATAGATAAAAATACATTAATAGTAGAGGACCTCAACACTCCAATATCAGAAATAGACAGATCACCTAAGCAGAAAATCAACAAAGAAACAAGAGCTCTGAATTACATACTAGACCAGATGGACTTTATAGATATTATAGAGCACTACACCCTAGAACAACAGAATATTCATTCTTTTTGAATGCACATGGAAATTTCTCCAGAATAGACCATATACTGTGTCATAAAACAGGTCTCAGCTGAACCAAAAGCCTGAATTTATTCCCTGCATATTCTCATACCACAATGCTTTGAAATTGGAACTCAATCCCAAGGAAAAATTTGGAAGAAACTCATGAGGAAACTAAGAACCATCCTGCTCAAGAATGATTGGGTAAACAAGGAAATTAAAAATCAATTTAAACAATTTATGGAGACAAATGAGAATGAAAACACAACGGTCCAAAACCTATGGGACACTGCAAAGTCAGTCCTAAGGGGAAAATACATAGCCATCAAAGCTTCACTCAAAAGAATAGAAAAATCTAAAATGCAGTTTTTATATTCTCACCTAAAGAAGCTGGAGCTGGAACAGAAGAGGCCTAACTCATGCACAAGAAAGCAGTTGATCAAGATTAGACCAGAGATCAATGATTAGAAACCAGGAGACAGTAGAGCAGATCAACAGAACTAAACACGGTTCTTTTTGTTGTTGTTGTCGTCAATTTTTAATTTTTAATTTTTATGTAAAGTTGGATGATTCATTAGTTGTGTATAACACCAAAAGCACCACGCAATACGTGCCCTCCTTACTACCCATCAACAGCCTATCCCATTCCCCCACCCCCCTTCCCACTGAAGCCCTCAGTTTGTTTCTCAGAGTCCATAGCCTCTCATGCTTCATTCCCTCTTCTCATTACTTCCCCTTTCTTTATCCCTTTCTTCTCCTACTGATCTTCCTACTTCTTATGTTCCATAGATGAGAGAAACCATATGATCATTGTCTTTCGCTGCTTATTTAAATTAGCAGTATCTCCTCCAGTCCCGTCCATGTTGCAGCAAATATTGAGAAATTGTTCTCTTTGATGGCTAAGTAATATTCCATTGAATATATGGACTACATCTTCTTAATCCAGTCATCTGTTGAAGGGCCTCTCAGCTCCTTCCATGATTTAGCTATTGTGGACAATGCTGCCGTGAACATTGGGGTGCATATGGCCCTTCCCTTCATTACAATGGCAATAATTGACAAGGCATTAAACAACAAATGTTGGAGAGGATGTGGAGAAAGGGGATCCCTCCTACATTGTTGGTGGGAATGCAAGTTGGTACATCCACTCTGGAAAACAGTGGAGGTCCCTTAAAAAGTTAAAAATTGAGCTATCCTATGATCCAGCCATTGCACTACTGCATATTTACCCTAAAGATACAGATGCTGTGAAGAGAAGGGCCATATGCACCCCAATGTTCATAGCAGCATTGTCCACAATAGCTAAATCATGGAAGGAGCTGAGATGCCCTTCAACAGATGACTGGATTAAAAAGATGTGGTCCATATATACAATGGAATATTACTCAGGCATAAAAAAGAAAGAGTTCTCAACATTTGCAGCAACATGGACGGGACTGGAGGAGATAATGCTAAGCAAAATAAGTCAAGCAGAGAAAGACAATTATCATATGGTTTCACTCATTTATGGAACATAAGAAGTAGGAAGATCAGTAGGAGTAGAAAGGGCAGAAGAAAGAGGGGGTAAAGAGAAGGGGAAGTGAACCTCTAGAGACTATGGACTCTGGGAAACAAACTGAGGGCTTCAGAGTGGGGAAATGGGATTGGCTGGTGATGGGTATTAAGGAGCGAAGGGATTGCATGGTGCACTGGGTGTTATACACAAGTAATGAATCATGGAACTTTACATCAAAAACTAGGGATGTACTGTATGATGACTAACATAATATAATAAAAATTAGTATTAAAAATAGTTAAAAATTGAGCTACCCTATGATCCCACAATTGAACTACTGGATATTTACCCCAAGGATACAGACGTAGTGAAGAGAAGGGCCATACGTACCCCAATGTTCATAGCAGCATTGTCCACAATAGCTAAATCATGGAAGGATCCGAGATGCCCTTCAACAGATGACTGGATTAAAAAGATGTGGTCCATATATACAATGGAATATTAGTCATCAAAAAGAACGAGTTCACCACTTTTGCAGCAACATGGATGGGACTGCAGGAGATAATGTTAAGTGAAGTAAGTCAAGCAGAGAATGACAATTATCATATGTTTTCACTCATTTGTGGAACATAAGATGCAGGAAATTCGGTAGGGGAAAGAAAGGGAAGAAGAAAGGGGGGTAAAGAAAAGGGGGAATGAACCATGAGAGACTATAGTCTTTGGGGAACAAACTGAGGGCTTCAGGGTGGAGCGGGGTGGGGGAATGGGATACCTGTGATGGGGATTAAGGAGGGCACGTATTGCATGTTGCACTGGTTATTACACACAAGTAATGAATCAAGGAACTTTGCATCAAAAACTAGGGAAGTACTGTATGGTGACCAACATAATATAATAAAAAATAGTTTTTAAAAAAGAGAGAGCCCTTTCAAGGTATACTGCTCCAATAATCCTCTCCAAATACCTCATCAGCTAATGGGAGATCCAATCCGCTAATCCTAAACGACTTCTGTCCCCCCCCAAGTCACACACACAGATTGAAAGGTTGCAAAGACATCAAAATTCAGATATTTTCCCTCTCTTTATGAAGGAAGAATGAAGGCCTCTTGCTTACTCTTCTCCCGGGTGGAATTAATGGAGGTTTCCCATTGCCCAATCCAAAAGGCCTTTCTTATTCCTGAGGTTGCCAGCTTGTTAAGAGATTTTGCTAGATATTTTTCTCAACATTATTTTATTTTATCTATAAAAGTCCTTATTTCCTCTGTGTCCATTTCCATATCTTTGCTCTTTTTTCAGTAAGTTCTCCAGAATGAAGGTTTCTCAATCAGCCATGGGAGGAGGTGCCCTGGCTACACATCCTCATATTTACCCAGTGCAGCTACACAGTAAGGTCAGGGACAAGAGGGCAAACTGTTTCTTGGGAAAGCAGACACTAATTCTCTCACTTTGCACAGGACCAGAGGGGGAAATCACCAGTAATCCCCTAGGTGCTGGCTGTGAGTAAAAGCACCTTCCAGCCTGAATGTGAACCAAGGCCTAGATAGAAAATCAGCAAGACCATAGCAATCTATATATAAGTAGGGCCAATAATCTTCCTTTAAATTGGGAATGGGTTAAATCTGAGATGTGTAATTTTTCCCCCTTACCCAGAGGGAAATGAGGTCAGAACCTTCTAAAATCTTCTGGCCAAACTACACACACACATTCACTGTTTGTAACCTTCAAATACCTTAGGTATCCTCATGTGAAAATGGTTCTGAAACTAAATTTCAAGGGGGCCCTGTGGCCCACACTTCCCCACAGTCAAGGAATCTTCCAGACTTCTTGGTTTAAAGAAGAGGATATTGCTCTGAGACACTGGATCTGAATGGCCCACAGGGTGAACAGAATAAAACCAAGAGGATGGAAATGGATTTGTGGTGGGTCAAATGTGTTTATTAGAGATAATATGAGACATAATGTGTTGATTGACGTGACTAGGACAATTTCCTAGCAACCCAATTCTCATTCCCAGAAATGATAAACAACTGTAGGCCTAGGTGAAGGGAAATCTCCACTGCTATACCTGGGAACCCTGTCAGCAAGAACTCTGCATTATTCTTCAGAAAGTGGGGGAAATCTGGTGTTAGCTTTTTAAAATTGCCTTTCCCATGAATGGATAGAGTCTGCAGTGATTTAGGTAGCTTGGGACTCCCAGCTGATGTTCAAGGTTTTGGATGCCAGACTTGGTGCAATATTCCTTAAAAGGGCAGTTCCTGAGCTCACCAGATCCACCAGCATGCAGCATATTGGTGAACTTTCTGTTCTTCAGATGGAGGGCATCACAAGCTCAAGGAGAGGATGGTCACCTTTCCTTTGGGATATCCAACAGGGATGCTTCCACTTAGCACAGGACTGAAGTAGGAACTCACAACCAATCCTTGGGTGCTGGCTATGTGGGTAAAATAACCATACCCCCCTTATATAAACCAACCCTACAAATGGCTACAAGGAAGACCAAAAATCTAAAATAAAATTGGAAAGAAGATAAATCTGTGAATGAAATGTGTAACTTCATTTCCTTTTCCCCATGAAATGAAGCTAGCTCCTTCTAAAAACCTCGGGCCAAGTCTACACACAAACATTATCTGCTGGGCACCTTAAAATATTTTCAGCCTTCTGAAGTCAATATATTTCTGAAAACACCATACAAGGGGCACTGTGCCCCCAATCTGTCCCACAGTCACAAGGACTCAGCTGGAATTAAAGTAGAGGATACTACTAGGAGACACTGGATCTGGGTGACTCCCAGGGCAAACCTAGTTTGAAAAAAGAACAAAAGGTTGGAAATGGATACATGGAAGGCCAAAGTTCTTCATTAGAGATGAGAATGGGATAATGTTAAGAAAGAAGTGACTAGCACAATCTCGTATCAAGTAGGGTGCACTGAATTCAAGATGAACAGGCCTTATGGATTCTTATTCACACTAAACAGGACATGAAGAAACAGGAGAGCAGGAGGAGAAGGAAGAAGCAATGTGCCCTGGAGTAGGACATAAGGCCCCAGAGGCAGGCTCATTGTAGACTTTCCCATGCTTTCAACAACTTAAGGCTGTCTTGGTTTGCCTCATAATACCGTAGAACAAAAAGAAAAGAAACCTCTTTTCTTAGCCTGATCTTGCAATATCTTGGGGGCATATCTCATGTGATCTCAGCCCAAATCTCATGATATCCAAATCTCATGAGATCTTCTCAAGATCTTGTGAGATCTTGGGCTCAGCCAGCAAGATCTAGGGCTAACCCAGTTGGATATCTGGCCAAACTCCTGTACCCTTGGGAAGATCTGGAACTCCCTAGCAGAGCCTGCTTGCTGCTCCTTATATCAGTAGGAATGACACATGGCAGAATTGGGCACAACTTTCAATATTTCCAGTTTCAACATTACTTCCAGACATGACCTGAATGAAGACACAGGTATCTCACACCTAAATCTCTGGTGTTTCATTATCCTGTGTGAAGTGGGGGTAAGAATGGCACACTGAATACAAGATCAATGGGCCCTGTGGACCCTTATTCACAGTAAACTGGAGGTGATAGAAACATGAGGGCTGGAGGAGAAGGAGGAAGCAAAGCGCCCTGGAGCAGGACATGTGAGCACACCAGCAGGGCCATTCCCAGGCTTTCATACATTAAAGCTGTGTTTGCCTCACAATACACCAGGGGGGAAAAAAAATTTACCTCTTTCTATGGCCAGGTATTGTGATTTTTGGGGCAAATCTTCCATGACCTCAGTCCAAATCTCATGAGATCTCATCAAAATCTCATGTGATCTCGGGCCATTCAGTGAAATTTAGGGTAAATACTCATGAGCTCTCTGGCTAAAGCTCCCAGCCCTTGGGAGGAACTAACACTCCCTAGTAGAGCCCGCTTTGTGTTCTTTATGTTGGTAGGGATGGCACAGGCCAGGATTGGGCACAGCTTCCACTATTTCTGGTTTCAACATTTCTCCCAGACATGAAGACACTGCATGAAGACACAAGGTGTCTCACACCTAAATCCCTGGTTGTTTCAGCATCCTGGGTAAAGTGGGGGTAAGAAGGGAGCACAGAATTCAAGGTGAATGGGCCCTGTGGATTCTTATTCACACTAAACTGGGGGTGATAGAAACAGAGGGGCAGGAGAAGGAAAAGCTATGTGTCCTGGAGCAGGACATGTGAGTACACAGGCAGGTTCCCTGTGGGTTTTCCCATGCTTTCAATGCATTAAAGCTGTCTGTGTGAGCCTCAATCCTCCCCCCAAAAAATGAATGAATGAATGAATGAATGAATGAGAAAGAAAGAAAGAAAAAGAAAGAAAGAAAATAAAGAAAGAAGAAAGAAAGAAAGAAGAAAGAAAAAGCAAGCAAGCTCCTCTTACCTTAGGCAGATAATCATATAATCTTGGGACAAATTATAGTCATATAATCTTGGGACAAATCTCCTGAATTCTCAGGCTACATCTCAGGAATCTTGGGACCAAATCTCATGAAATCTCTGGACAAATCTTGGGAGATCAAAGGCCACTGTTGGAACTTGACCAAAATCTCCTGAGAGATTGGGCCTAATCTCCCTAGATCTGTGGCTAAATGAGTGAGACCTGGGGAAAAATCTCCATGGGAACTTGGCAGGGGTGGGAACACCCTAGCCTTGATGCCTGTGCAGCATAACAGCTAGTGCTTGGACACTCCTGTTTGAGGAGTCCTGGGAAAACCCGTAATTCCACAAAGCCCACAGACACCATTCTGATATTGTGGTCAAAACGGAGCACTGAAGCAGGTATGGACGGGCCTCCAGGTCCCTTACTGTCATTATGTGAGAGGTGATAGACACAGGTGCTGGAAGAGGCAAGGAGCCTGGGAGCTGGCTCATCTGAACACACAGGAAGGCTCCCTGGGTGCTATCCCAGGCTTTTGACATTACAGGATAGTCTGTATGAGTCACCAGCTGCAGGAAGAAGTCACCTCCTGCTTTACCAGATCTCACAGGATCTTGGGGCAAATCTCACATGATCTCAGTCCAAATAACATGGGGGTCTCATGCAAATCTTGTGAGATTTGGGCCCAGCCAGTGAGATCTAGGGTCAAAACTCTTGCGATCTCTGCTGAAAGCTCCTGGGACCATGGGAGGAACTGGCACTCCCTAGCAGTTCCTGCTTTGTGCTTCTTAAGTAAGTTGGGAAGGCACATTCTGGATTTGGGCACAACTTCCAATATTTCCAGGTTCACAAAAGCTCCCAGACTCAACCTGCAGGAAGACACAAGGTGTCTCACACGTAAATCCCTGGTTTTTCAGCATCCTGGATGAAGTGGGGGTAACATGTGAGCACTAAATTCAGGATGAATGGGCCCAGCAGCCTCTTATTCACACTAAACTGCAGATGATAGAAACAGGAGGACAGGAGGAGAAGGAAGAAGCCATTTGTCCTGGAGCTTTCCCTGTGGGCTTTCCCAGTCTTTCAGCATGTTAAGGCTGTCTGTGTTTGGCTCACAATCTTCCAGAAAAAAAAGAAAAAGATAGTACACCTCTTAGCCATATCTCATGTAAACTTCAGGCAAGTCTCGCAAGTTCTCAATCTACCTCTCATGAAACCTGCTTCCAAATCTCATAAGATCTCTGGATAAATCTTGTGAGATCAAAGGCCACTCCTTGGAACTGGGCAAAAATCTCCTGAGGGGTCATGCCAAATCTCACAATATGTATATAGCCAAATCTAGAGAGACCTGTGGAGATTTGACAGGGAAACTTAGAAAGTGTGGGAACTCCCTAGGATCTATTCCCTTGCAGTGTAATAGGTGGTGCTGGGACATTCTGAGATTGGTGATACCTGGGAACACTGGCAAACCAAAAACTCCACCAGATGCCATTGTTATGTGGGGATTGGAATGGAGGACTAAAAGAGGGATGAATGGGCCTCTATAATTGTTATTGACATGATGCTAGAGGTGATAGACACAAGAGGGCATTAAGTGTAGGAAGAGGCAACAAGCATGGGAGCTGGTCCATCTGATCTCACAGAAAGATACCCTTGGAGCATTCCCAGGCTTTTGAAAATTCCTGAATAGTACGTTTGAGACTCACCACTGCTGAAACAGGCCACCTCTTCCTTTTCCTAGATCTCACATCTTCTTTTTACAGATCTCAGTAGATCTCATCCAAATCTCATGAGATCTCAAGCCCCATTAATGAGATTTAGTGTCAAATCCCGTGAGAACTCTGACCAAAACTCCAGGCCCTTAGGAGGACCTGGCACTCCCTAGCTGAGTGTCATTGTGCTGATAAAGTAGGTACAGTTGGTATATTCCAGGGTGAACACAAGTGCCAATATTTTGGGTTTCACAAATGCTTCCATATATAACCTGCATGAAGATACATGGTATCTCAGCCTAGGTGTCTCAGCCTATATCCCTCCTGTTTCAGCATCCTAGGTGAAGTGTGGGTAACAACACAGCACTGAATTTAGGAATAATGGGTACTGTGGCATCTTATTCATACTAAATTGGTGGTGATAGAAAAAGGTGGGTAGAGAAAGAAGGAAGAAGCAAGGTGTTCGGTAGCTGGACATCTGAGCACAGAGTCAGGCTCTCTGGTGGCTTTCCCATGCTTTCAACACGTTAGGCTTTCAGTGTATTTCTCCCCGCCTTGCAAAAAAAAGATAAGCCGCCACTTGCCTTAGCCAGATCTCACATAATCTTTGGGAAAATCTCACTCCTCCTCAGAATATCTCTCCCAAAACCTCAGACCACATCTCATGAAATCAATAGTGACTCCTTGGAATGCAGCCAAACCCTCGTGATATGTAAGGCCAAATTTTGTGAAATGTGGGAGAAATCTTGCTGGAGTTTAGCATGGGTGGTATCACCCTAGCCTCCTTACGTGTCCAGCATGACAGGAAGTGCTGGGACATTCCTGGATTGGGGAATTCTAGGAAAACTTGTCATTCCACAAACACCCACAGATGCCATCAGCACAGAGACACAAATTGTCTCCCCATATATCTGCTACATTCAGCATCAGGGTGATGTGGTGGTCAAAGCAGAACACCGAAATAAAGGATGGATGGGCAACCAGGGCCATTAGTGTCACTATCTTACAGGTCATAGGAACAGGAGGGCAGTGGTGCAGGAAGAGGCCACAAGCATGGGAGCTGGCTGATTTGAACACACAGGCAGTTTCTGTGGGTGCTTCCCCAGGCTTTTGACAATTTAGGATAGTTTGATTGAGACTCACCACTCAGAAAAAAGCCACTTCTTCATTTTGGGAGAGCTCAGGAAATCATGGGGGTAATTCTCACTGGTTCATGACCCAATACTCATGAGATCGTGGGGCAAATCTCCCAAGATCTATGGACAAGTATCATGAAGTTTCAGGAAAACAAGCCCAGGAGACGGACATATGAATATACAGGCAAGCTCCAAAGGTTTTTTTGAGGCATTTGGCATGTTAAGGCTATCTGTATGTTTGTCAGCAGGATAAGCCACCTCTTGCCTTAGCTAGATCTCAGGTAATCTTGGGGTATATCTCATGATTTCATAAAGCTTGAAGTGTTTCAAGTGTATGTGTGGATATATAAGGAAAGTGCCATATACTTGACTCATTCAACCAATTCCATAGAGAAAGCATCTTCCAACTAACATCTTCTTTCTTTAAGTTACAAGTGTTTTCAGGGGCGCCTGGGTGGCACAGCAGTTGAGCGTCTGCCTTCAGCTCAGGGCGTGATCCTGGCATTATGGGATCAAGCCCCACATCAGGCTCCTCTGCTATAAGACTGCTTGTTCCCTCTCTCAATGGCTGCCTCTATCTCTGTCAAATAAACAAATAAAATCTTTTTAAAAAAAGATACAAGTGTTTTCAGATGTATCTGTGGAAGCATAAGGAAGTCTCAATACACTTAAGGAAACAACATTGTGTAGAAAACACCTTTCAAATAACATATTTCAGGGGAAAAGAAGCCTTTTCAAATGTACCCATGGAACTGTTAGGAAGGTGCTGTATACTCAACTCATTGAAACAACACTGTGCAGGAAAGCATCATTCAACTAACATCTTGCATGAAAATAGTGTTTTCTCAAAGGTATGTATGGAGCCATTTGTATGTATTCTTTGGAAAAGTGCCTGTTCATATCTTCTTTCCATTTTATGATTTATTTGATTCTTGTGTATTGAGTTTGAGAAGATCTTTGTAGATCTTGGATACCAGTCTTTATCTGTAGTGTCATTTGCAAATATCTTCTCCCAATCTGTGGGCTTCCTCTTAGTTTTTTTGATGGCTGCCTTGGCTGTGCAGAAGATTTTACTTGATGAAGTCCCAAAAGTTCATATTTTCTTTTGTTTCTCCTGCCTTTGGAAATGTGTCATGAAAAATGCTGCTGTGGCCAATGTCAAAGAGGTTGCTGCCTATGTTCTCCTCTATGATTTTGATGGATTCCTGTCTCACATCCAGGTCTTTCATCCATTTGGAGTTTATTTTTGTGTATGGTGTGCAAGAGTGGTCAAGTTTCATTCTTTGTCATGTAGCTGTCCAATGTTCCCAGCACCATTTATTGAAGAGACTTTTTTCCACTGGATGCAAAGGCAGTCCTAAGGGGAAAATACATAGCCATCCAAGCCTCACTCAAAAGAATAGAAAAATCTAAAATGGTTTTTTATATTCTCACCTCAAGAAGCTGGAACAGCAACAGAAGAACAGGCCTAACCCACACATGAGAAAGCAATTGATCAAGATTACAGCAGAGAACAATGAATTAGAAACCAGAAGCATAGTAGAGCAGATCAACAGAACTAGACGCTGGTTCTTTGAAAGAATAAAAAGGATCGATAAGCCACTGGCCAGACTTATTCAAAAGAAAAGAGAAAGGACCCAAATTAATAAAATTATGAATGAAAAGGGAGAGGTCACAACCAACACCAATGAAATAGGAAGGATCTTTAGAAACTTTTAGAAACAGGTTTATGCAAATAAATTAAACAACTTGGAAGAAATGGATGCCTTCCTGGAAACCTATAAACTACCAAGACTGAAACAGGAAGAAATTGAGTTTTTAAATGGACCAATTAAGAGATTGAATCAGTGATTAAAAACCTTCTGAAAAACAAGTTTCCAGGGCCTGATGGATTCCCCGGGGAATTCTACCAAACGTTCAAAGAAGAAATTAATACCTATTCTCCTGAAGCTGTTTCAAAAAATAGAAACAGAAGGAAAACTACCAAACTCATTCTATGAGGCTAGTATTACTTTGATCCCCAAGCCAGGCAAAGACCCCATCAAAAAGGAGAATTACAGACTGATATCCCTGATGAATATGGACGTCAAAATTCTCAACAGACCCTAGCTAATAGGATCCAAATTATATTAAAAGGATTGTACATCATGACCAAGTGGGATTCATCCCTGGGATGCAAGGGTGGTTCAACATTCACAAATCAATCAGTGTGATAAATTGTATCAGCAAGAAAAGAGTCAAGAACCATATGAACCTCTCAATAGAGGTAGAAAAAGCATTTGACAAAATACAGTATCCTTTCCTGTTTCGAACACTTCAGAGTGTAGGTATAGAGGGTATATTCCTCAATTTCATAAAAACTATCTATGAAAAGCTTACAGCAAACATCATTCTCAATGGGGAAAAGCTGGAAGCCTTTCCCTTAAGATTAGCAACACGACAAGGATGCTCACTCTCGCCGTTATTATTCAACATAGTACTAGAAGTCCTTAAACAGCAATCAGACAACAAAAAGGGATAAAAGGTATCCAAATCGGCAAAGAAGAAGTCAAACTCTCTTCGCAGATGTCATGATACTCTATATGGAAAAACCAAAAGAATCCACCCCCAAACTACCAGAAGTTATAGAGCAAATCAGTAATATGGCGGGATACAAAATCAATGCTCAGAAATCAGTTGCATATCTATACAAGAACAATGAGACTGAAGAAAGAGAAATTAGGGAATCCATCCCATTTACAATAGCACCAAAAACCATACATTACCTCGGAATTAACTTAACCAGAGACATAAAGGATCTATATTCTAGAAACTACAAGTCACTCTTGAAAGACATTGAAGAAGACACAAAAAGATGGGAAAATATTCCATGCTCATGGATTAGAAGACTTAACATAGTTAAAATGTCCATGCTACCCAGAGCAATCTACACTTTCAATGCCATACTGATCAAAATATGAATGAGATTTTTCAAGGAACTGGAACAAACAGCCCTTAAATTTGTGTGGAACCAGAAAAGGCCCGGTATCAACAAGGAATTGTTGAAAAGGAAAAACAAAGCGGGGGGCATCACAATGCCGGATTTGGAGCTATACTACAAAGCTGTGATTACAAAGACAGTATGGTATTGGCACAAAAATAGACACATAGACTAATGGAACAGAATAGAGAACCCAGAAATGGACCCTCGGCTCTTTGGGCAACTAATCTTTGACAAAGCAGAAAAGCATTTTTAAGTCAGAAAATACATCATGTACATCATGTTTAAGAATCAGTGAGCATAAACCTGAGTTTAAAAAGATTTCAAAACAAGTTTACATAACTTTTTATCCTTTAGCTACTACTCCATAGTTTTATGGAGACATAAATTACAAACATCACTGTATAAGTTTAAGATAAACAGCATGATGGTGTGACTTATATGTTTCACGAAATGATTACTTCAATAAGTTCACCTAACAACCATCACCTCACATAAATACAATAAAAAGTAAAAAAGGAAGAAAAAAGCTTTTCTTTGGAATAAGAACTCTCAGGACATACTCTATTAACTTCCCTATATATCATAAGCAGTGCTAACTGTAGTCACCATGTTGTACATTATACTCCTAGAGTTTAACTTATAACTGGAAATTTATACCTTTTGATCACCTTCCTTCAATACCACCTCCTTCTACAACCTGCCTCTGGTAATCACAATTTTTTTTCCAGGAGTTTAGTTTTTAGATTCCACATATAAGTGAGATCACACAGTATTTGCTTTTCTCTGACTTTTTTTTTTATAATAATATATTTTATTATGTTAGTCACCATACAGTACACCCCTGGTTTCTGATGTAAAGTTCAGTGATTAATTACTTGTGTGTAAGAACCAGTGCACCACGCAATACGTGCCCTCCTTACTACCCATTACCAGCCTATCCCATTCCCCCACACCCCTCCTCTCTGAAGCCCTCAGTTTGTTTCTCAGACTGCATAGTCTCTCATGCTTCATTCTCCCTTCTGATTACCCCCCTTTCTTTATCCCTTAAATCTCCTACCGATCTTCCTACTTCTTATGTTCCATAGATGAGTGAAACCATATAATTGTCTTTCTCTCCTTGACTTATTTCAGTTAGCGTTATCTCCTCCAGTCCCAACCATGTTGCAGCAAATATTGAGAAATCGTTATTTTTGATGGCTGAGTAATATTCCATTGTATATATGGACCACATCTTCTTAATCCAGTCATCTGTTGAAGGGCATCTCGGCTCCTTCCATGATTTAGCTATTGTGGACAATGCTGCTATGAACATTGGGGTGCATATGGCCCTTCTCTTCACTACGTCTGTATCTTTGGGGTAAACACCCAGTGCAATTGCTGGATCATAGGGAAGCTCAATTTTTAACTTTTTAAGGGACCTCCACACTGTTTTCCAAAGTGGCTGTACCAACTTGCATTCCCACCAACAATGTAGGAGGGATACCCTTTCTTCACATCCTCTCCAACAATTGTTGTTTCTTGCCTTGTCTATTTTTGCCATTCTAAATGGCGTAAGGTGGTATCTCAGTGTGGTTTTGATTTGAATTTCCCTGATGGCTAATGATTTTGAACATTTTTCATGTGTCTGTTAGCCATTTGTATGTCTTCATTGGAAAAGTGCCTGTTCATATCTTCTGCCCATTTTATGATCTGTTTATTTGTTTCTCGTTTACTAAGTTTGAGAAGTTCTTTGTAGATCTTGGATACCAGTCTTTTATCTGTAGTGTCATTTGAAAATACATGCTCCCATTCCGTGGGCTGCCTCTTAGTTTTTTTGACAGTTTCCTTGGCTGTGCAGAAGGTTTTTATCTTGATGCAGTACCACAAGTTGATTTTTTCTTTTGTTTCTCTTGCCTTTGGAGATTTGTCCTGAAGAAGTTTGCTGTTGCTGATGTCGTAGACATTGCTGCCTATATTCTACTTTAGGATTTTGATGGATTTTGTCTCACATCGACGTCTTTCATCTATTTGGGGTTTATCTTTGTGTATGGTGTGAGAGAGTGGTCAAGTTTCATTCTTTTGCTTGTAGCTGTCCATTGTTCCCAGCACCATTTATTGAAGAGATTGTCTTTTTTCCACTGAAAGTGTTTTCCTGCTTTGTCAAAGATTAGTTGCCCAACAAGCCAGGTGTCCATTTCTGGGTTCTCTATTCTGTTCCATTGTTCTATGTGTCTGTTTTTGTGCCAGTACCATGCTGTCTTTGTGATCAGCTTTGTAGTACAGCTTGAAATCTGGCATTGTGATGCCCCCCGCTTTGTTTTTCCTTTTCCACAATTCCTTGGCAATCGGGGCCTTTTCTAGTTGTACACGAATTTTAGGGATGTTTTTTCCAGTTCTTTGAAAAATGTCACTGGTATTTGGATTGGGATAGCATTGAAAGTGTAGATTGTTCTGTGTAGCATGGACTTTGTAACTATGTTAATTCCTCCGACCCATGAGCATGGAATATTTTCCCATCTTTTTGTGTCTTCTTCAATGTCTTTCAAGAGTGACTTGTAGTTTCTAGAATATAGATCCTTTATGTCTCTGGTTAAGTTAATTCCGAGGTAATGTATGGTTTTTGGTGCTATTGTAAATGGGATGGATTCCCTAATTTCTCTTTCTTCAGTCTCATTGTTCTTGTATAGAAATCCAACTGATTTCTGAGCATTGATTTTGTATCCCGCCATATTACTGATTTGCTCTATAATTTCTAATAGTTTTGGGGTGGATTCTTTTGGTTTTTCCATATAGAGTATCATGTCATCTGCGAAGAGAGATAGTTGACTTTTTCTTTGCCGATTTGGATACCTTTTATCCCTTTTTGTTGTCTCTTTGCTGTTGCAAGGACTTCTAGTACTATGTTGAGTAATAATGGCGAGAATGGGCATCCTTGTCGTGTTGCTCATCTTAAGGGAAAAGCTTCTAGCTTTTCCCCATTGAGAATGATATTTGCTGTAGGCTTTTCATAGATGGTTTTTATGAGATTGAGGAATGTACCCTCTATCTCTACACTCCAAAGTGTTTTAGTCATGAAAGGATGCTGTATTTTGTCAAATGCTTTTTTTTGGATCTATTGAGAGGATCATATGATTTTTGGTTATTTTTTATTGATATAATCTATCACATTGATTTGCGAATGTTGAACCACCCTTGCATCCCAGGGATGAATTCCACTTGGTCTTGATGGATAATCCTTTTAATGTACTGGTGGATCTATTAGCTAGGATCTTGTCGAGAATTTTGGTATCCATATTCATCAGGGATATTGTCTGTAATTCTCCTTTTTGATGGGGTCTTTGGCTGGTTTGGGGATCAAGGTAATATTGGCCTCATAGAATGAGTTTGGTAGTTTTCTTTCAGTTTCTATTTTTTGAAAGATCTTCAGGAGAATAGGTATTATTTCTTCTTTGAATATTTGATTGGAGGGTCCTGGTGTTTTGTTTTTTGGAAGGTTTTTTTCATCACTGTTTTAATATCTTCATAATTAATTGTCCTGTTTAAAAACTCAATTTTTTCCTGTTTCAGTCTTGGTAGTTTAGGGTTTCCAGGAAGACCTCCATCTCTCCCAGGTTGCTTAGCTTATTGGCATAAAACTGTTGATAAAAGTTTTTTTTTTTTAAGATTTTATTTATTTATTTGACAGAGATAGAGACAGCCAGCGAGAGAGAGAACACAAGCAGGGGGAGTGGGAGAGGAAGAAGCAGGCTCTTAGTGGAAGAGCCTGATGTGGAGCTTGATCCCATAAAGCCAGGATCACGCCCTGAGCCTAAGGCAGACGCTTAACCGCTGTGCCACCCAGGTATCCCTGATAAAACTTTTTAATGATCCTTCCTATTTCATTGATGATGGTGTGACCTCTCCCTTTTCTTTCATAATTTTATTAATTTGGGTCCTTTCTCTATTCTTTTGGATACGTCTTGTCTATTTTATTTATTCTTGCAAAGAACCAGCGTCTAGTTCTGTTGATCTGCTCTACTGTGCTCCTGGTTTCTAATTCATTGATCTCTGCTGTAATCTTGATCAACTGCTTTCTCGTGTGTGGGTTAGGCCTGTTCTTCTGTTGCTGTTCCAGCTTCTTGAGGTGAGAATATAAAAACTGCATTTTAGATTTTTCTATTCTTTTGAGCGAGGCTTG
This sequence comes from Ailuropoda melanoleuca, assembly GCF_002007445.2. Classification (NCBI taxonomy): domain Eukaryota; kingdom Metazoa; phylum Chordata; class Mammalia; order Carnivora; family Ursidae; genus Ailuropoda; species Ailuropoda melanoleuca. The sequence goes on from NC_048225.1 coordinate 40,541,354, forward strand.
GATGGCTATGTATTTTCCCCTTAGGACTGCCTTTGCAGTGTTCCATAGGTTTTGGACCATTGTGTTTTCATTCACATTGGTCTCCATAAATTGTTTAAATTGATTTTTGATTTCCTGATTTATCGAATCATTCTTGGGCCAGATGGTTCTTCATCCAAGTGTTTGAGTTTCTTCCAAATTTTTCCTTGGGATTGAGTTCCAATTTCAAAGTATTGTGGTCTGAGAATATGCAGGGAATAATTTCAGTCTTTTGGTATCAGTTGAGGCCTGTTTTGTTACCCAGAACATGATCTATTCTGGAGAATGTTCCATGTGCTTTAGAATAGAAGGAGTATTCTTTGGTTCTGGGGCGTAGTGTTCTGTATATATCTATGAGGTCCATTTGGTCTAGTATGGCATTCAAAACTCTTGTTTCTTTGTTGATTTTTTGCTTAGGTGATCTATCTATTGCTGATAGTGGAGTGTTGAGGTCCCCTACTATTTACGTATTTTTATCTATATGTCTCTTTATTCTGGTTAAGAATTGGCATGTGTATCTTGCTTCTCCCCTGTTGGGGACATAGATATTTATAATTGTCATATCCACTTGTTGGATACATCCTTTATGAATAATATAGTGCTCTTCTGTATCTCTAACTATAGTTTTTAGTTTAAAATCCAATATGTCTGTTATAAGAATTGCTACCCCAGCTTTCTTTTGAGATCCATTGGCGTGAAAGATGGTTTTCCATTTCTTTACATTCAGTTTGGATGTATCTTTAGGTTTAAAATGAGTCTCTTGTGGACAGCAAATGGATGGGTCATGTCTTTTTATCCAATCAGCAACCCTGTGGCATTTTATGGGAGCATTTAGGCCATTCACATTGAGAGTGATTATTGAGAGATATGATTTTAATGATGTCATGTTGCCTGTAAAGTCTTTGTTTCTATAGATTGTAACTTTCTGTTCTGTATCACTCTTGGGGCCTTTTTACTTTTATAGAACCCCCTTAATTTCTCCTGTAGGTCTGCTTTCATGTTTATGAAATTGTTCAGTGACTGGCAATTCTGGAAGGTCCTTATCGCTCCATCAGTTCTGAATGACAGCCTTGCTGGATAAAGGATCCTTGGCTGGATATTTTTCTCTGAAAGAGCTTTAAAAATGGCCCCCCTACCCTCTCTCTCATTCCAGGTCTGTGTAGTCATGTCTGACGTAATCCTGATAACTTTGCCTTGGTATGTGAGAAATTTATTTGCCCTGGCCGCTTTTAATACTTTATCCTTGGATCTATAATTTGCGAATTCCATTATGATGTGATGTGTTGTAGCTTTGTCGTGGTTGAGCTTGGGAGGGGTCCTCTCTGCCTCTTGGACACAAATGCTTGTTTCCTTTACTAGATTAGGGAAGTTTTCAGCTACAATTTTTCAAATATTTCTTCTAGACCTCTGTTTTTCTCCACCTCCTCGGGGATGCTGATGATTCTGACTTTGGAACGTTTCATTGAGTCAGTAACCTCTCATAACCTAAATTCTTGAGATTGGATTTTTTTGAGCCAAGTTTCTGTTTTAACTTTCTCTTCTACCAGCCCATCCTTCAATTCGCAGATTCATTCTTCTGCCTCATTTACCCTGGCCTTCAGAGCATCTAGTTTTGCCTGCATTTGATTCATAGCATTTTAAATTTCTGTCAGATTCATTCTCTTTTCCACCCCTAGAGATTCTATATTCTCGTTAATATTTTTGTTAATATTTTTTTTCAAGTCTACACCTCATCTTGACCATTGTTACTCTGAACTCCATTTCTGATAATTTGGTTATATCCACATCCATCAGTTCTCTGGCAGAGGCCACAGATTTATTGTCTTTTCTTTGCTGGGGATGATTTCTCTTTCTTGTTATTCTGAGAAGGAGAAGTTGCAGGGTGGTCCAGACCCCAAATTATTGACCAGGACCCAGGCAGTGTGCACTTGTTTTATAGGGAGCTTAGGGATGTGGGCTTCTTGATTTTTCAGCCTGCCTTCTGAGGGAGGGGCTTACCACGCTGATACTCAGGCAACCCTGTTTGTGTAGAGTCTCCCTGTCTTCTTCAAGGGGGATGGGGATAGGCACAATGCGAGCTGGTGTTTCCAGGCTTTCCTTGGTGGTTTGTTGTGTCTCTTCTGAAAGTCAGAGCAGCAGTGGCCCAATACCAGCCTCTGTCTCAGAACAGAGAGATTGCAGTCCGCTCTCCACTAAGCTCTTCTGGCCACTTTAACTCTGTTTCTGTTGATGCTGCTAAACCCTGCAGCGTCCCAGGATTTCCACCCCACACCCAGCATCCCTGGCCTCTCTTCTAGGGCCCGCACATCTCTGTTCTTTGTGTTTCTAACACCGCCAGCTGCCAGCTGCCCCCAGGCGCTCCAGAGCTCCTTTTCAGTGTGGTTTGCGAGCATTGCAGAGCTCCGGTTTTCAGACTGGTCGCATGCATTCCCAGGCTCCCCTTCTCAATCTGTTCTCTTGCGGGTGCCAGTCCATAATTCTGGCTCGCTCCCCAGTGCAGGTGACTACCACTTCCTGGCGCCCAAACATGGAAGTTCCCTTCTCCTTCCATTTATCTTCCAATATCTGTAGGCGGATTCACGGCTCCGCGCTTTGTACCTCAATACTCAGTCCTGGAGATGTTCATTTGTAGAGATCCAGATGTATCATCCTGCATCTCAGGCTGATTTTGGGGATGTTCAGGATGGTCTGGTACCTCTCCAGCTTTACTCAGTGGACCAGCTGAAAAAGGGGACCTCTATTCCTCTGCCATCTTAACTCCTCTGATCCTGCTTTTCTCTGACTTATTTTACCCAGCATAATGCCCTCAAATTCCATCCATGTCATAAGCAACAGGACTTGCTTATTTTTTATGGCCAAATAATATTACATCCATTCATCTGTTGATGGACCTGTAGATCATTTCCATGTCTTAGTTATTACAAATAATGCAGCTATAAACATGGGGATGCCGATACCTTTTTGAGTGATGTTGTTTCCTTTTAATATATTCCCAGAAGTAGAATTGTTGGGTCATATGTTAGTTCTATTTTTAATTTTTTGAGGATCCTCCATTCTGTTTTCCATAGTGCCTGCACCAGTTCACAAATCCATGAACAATGCAAAAGTGTTGCTTTTCCTCTACATGTGAACCTGCATTTATTAGCTGTCTTTTTGATAATGGCTATTCTAAGAGGTGTGACATAATAGCTCATTGTGGTTTTGATTTGACTTTCCCTTAGGACTAGTGACCTTGAGCATCTTTCTTTTTATGTACTCATTTCCCTTCTGTATATATATCCTCTTTGGGAAAAGGTCTATTGAGGTCTTTTGCCAATTTTTTAGATTATTTTTTCTGTTGAGTTGTAGGAATTCTTTCTATATCTTGGATATTAACCCCTTATCAAATAAATGGTTTGCAAATATTTTTCTCATTCTGTAGGTTGTCTTCATTTTGTTAACAGTTTTGTTGTGCAGAAGCTAAAAGTTTGAGGTAGTCCCACATGTTTTTTATTTGGTGCTTGTGCTTTAGGTATTATCCAAAACATCGCTGCCACAATCCATGTCAAGGAGCACTTTTCCTAGGTTTCCTTCCAGGAGTTTCATCATTTCTGGTCTTACATTTAAGTTGTTAACCCATTTCCAGCTAGTTTTTGTGAGTGGTGTAAGATACAGGTCCAGTTTCATTCTTTTAATGTGAATATCTAATTTCCCTATCACCATTTACTGGACTCATGATTCTATTCCATTGATTTGTCTATTTTTATGCCAGTACCATATACTGTTTTGAGGATGATAATTATGTCATCTAGCTTGAAGTCTGGAAGTGTTTGTTCTTTTTCAGAATTACTTTGACTTTCAGGATTTTTTGTGGTTTCATTTAAGTTTTAGGATTTTTTTTCTATTTTTGTAACAAATGCCATTGAAATCTTCATAGGGATTGCATTAAATCTATAGATGGCTTTTGGTGGTATTGACATTTTATTGGTATCAATATTTCCAATCCCTGAACACATGATACCTTTTCATTTATTGGTTACACTTAATTCTTAATGGTTTGCAGAAACTGACCTCATTCCATATGCATCAGGTTGTATACAAATGTCTATCAATGTCCTTTTGTGTTAGGTATTTTCAGGATCATTTTTGCATGGTGTCTCTGTCCCAACTTTGACATTCATTTGAGATTTCAAGGAAGATAAAGACAACGCTACTCCTTGTAATTTTTAATTTCCAGAGGTTTAATACATAATGTCTTCACATTAGAATCACTAGGGAGCTTTGAACATGCTGGTGATTAAAGCCCAATCCCAGAGATTTTAATTTAATTGATCTGATCCAGGTATTGGTAAAATTAGGAGCTCCCCAGGTGAATATGCAGATAGGTTATAGACTCATGGTTCACAGTCCTGTTACTCAAAGTTTGGGCAAAGACCAGCAACCTCAGTATCACATGGGAGCCTTCTCAGGCTTCATTGTAGATCAACTCATTATCAAATTTACTCATTTTGACAAGATATTCATGTCAACTGAAAAAAAAAGTCAACCTCAAAATAGGTTAGTAAATACCTTATTTGTCTTATTCAGTATGATAGCCTGGGAGGCAGTATTTCAGATTGCTCTGAAGGACTGTTCCAAAACTTGTTAGTTTACAGGGGATTATATGCAAAGAGGGGAAGGGATATACGTGCTTGCAAGCAGTTCTCCAAATACCTGTGCATTAGAAGGTATGATTTGCCTGGTTGTAAATCATGTTTACTGATTTCCAGAGACACATGAAAGACCCTTAGGTAATCTTAATACAGTATGTTCCTATCATAACTGATTTTTCAAAGTTACTGCCTGCATGCCTCTGCCTGTTTGTCCAGTTCTTGTGTTTGTTATCTCCTTGAGGTCACCTGATATAGTCCTAGAAATCTAACATCAGTCACCTACTCCGGGTTAAGTGCACACCCAACTGACCTAAGTGTGCTTTAATTTGGAGAAGCTTTGGTCTAGAAAACATACAAAGTCCAATGGGACTCATGTTCCTAAAATAAGTTATCTTGAGTAAAAGTCCTTCAAAATATGTTTTTCAAGAGACCTTAAATTTTTATAACTTGTAGAATCAACTTTCATTTTTCACAGAAAAAAAAACACCCTTCACCCTTCTTTGTGGTTTAAATTTTAATCAGATTATCTGATACGAGTGTAACAGATTAAACTATTAAAATATATCACCAATAAAGAAGTCCTTTAAGGTAAAGACCTACATACTAATTTTAAGAACAGAAAAAAAGCCCTCTAAATTTACATCGTATTTGAGAAATCCAGAAAGCAGAAAATACCTCTTATAATAATCACACACCCTCATTACTTTTTATATTAGCCTGTAATGTAAGAAAATTTCCACAAGGTGGCAGTAGCGCATCAATTCTAGTCTCTGAAATTAAAGAGTTAAGATTTTGCTTATTTAAGGATAAAATGGGACTTTCTGAACTCATTCTACTGTATGGAAAAACCCTACTGATTCAAATTGCATTAATTACTTACAGTCTGGTATAATTTCAGTTGCTTGATTAGTTTTCATTCTCATATTTTTAAAGGAAGTAGTACTATGCATATTGACTGATTTGACCTGTGAAGCTGTTTTATTCTTTTTTTAGAAGTAGGTCTTGTAAGAAAAATGTTAAACATATAACTGATGAATATTAAGTTTTAATTTTATTAAAAAGTAATGGATCCACACAAATATGCTGAACTGATTTTTTCAAAGGGTGCATAAACAATTCAAAGGTAGGATAGCCTTTTCAACAAATGGTACTGAAGCAATTGGTTCTCCATGGGCACAGAATTGAACTTTGACATAAGTTCACATCTTATATAAAAATTAACTCGCATCATAAAAGTAAAACAGACATAAAATAAAACTATAAAACTTTTAGAAAGAAACAGGAGAAAAATCCTTGGGTCAGGTAAAAAATATTTAGGCTTAACAAAAGCACAATCTACAAAAATAAAATTTATAAAACTGGACTTCCTCAAAATTAGAACTTCTCCCTGGGAAGGATGCTGTGCCTGAAAAGACAAATCGCATGCTGCAAGAAATCATTTGCATACCACATATCTGAAAAAATGACTTGTATCTACAAGAATTCTCAGAAGTTTTTAAAATATCCAGTTAGAAAATAGGCAGAAGACATGAATAGACCTTTCACTGAAAATGATATACAGATGGTAAATAAAGAAAATATATTCAATATATTTAGCCCTTAGGTAAATGCACATTGAAACCACAGTGAAAATCACTGTGCTTTCAGAATGGCTAAAATAAAGTGTCAACATGAAGTACTGGCAAGAATGCAAAGGAACAAAATCACACATACATTTCTGATGGGAATGTAAAATGGTAGAGTAACTCTGGAAAAGAGCATGGCAGTTTCTTACAAAACTATGTGCTAACCATAGGAGCCATCAACTGAGCTCTTGGGCAATTATCCCAGAGATATGAAACATGCTTATATTCACACAGTAACATACACATGCATGTGTATAGATTGTATTCATATTAGCCCTAAGCTGAAAACAACCAAAGGTCCATCGATGGGTAAATGGTCGAACAAACTGTGGTGATAAAGAAGCTACAGAAATAAACTATGGCTGGTGATGGGTAGTAAGGAGGGCATGTATTGCATGGTGCACTGGGTATTATGTGCAACTAATGAATCATGGAACTTTACATCAAAAACCAAGGATGTACTGTATGGTGACTAACATAATATAATTAAAAATATTATTATAAAAAAAGAAATAAACTATGAACACATGCAAAATCCTGAAATTATCCCTAGGGAATTAGGTTGATTTTTAAAAGTCAATCTCAAAAGGTTATGAAATGTATGATCCCATCTATTTAGTTCTTGAAATTATAAAATTGTAGAGATGGAGAACACATAGCAGTTGGTAGGGGTTAAGGATAGGAAGAATGAGAGAGTTGGCTGGGGCTATAAAGGATGGAACAATGGATTCTTGTGTAGAATGTTCTGTATCTTGATTGTGTTAGTGGTTACATGAATCTATGCGTGTAATCAGAGAAAACTCACAAATGAGTAAATGTAAACTTGTGAAATCTGAATAAGGCCTGTGAATTGTATCAGTGTCAATTTCCACATTGTGATAATGTACCATAGTCATGCAAGATGCTACCACTGTGGGAAGATGGGCAAAAAATCATAAGGAACCTTTGTGTATCAATAGTTTACAACTGTGTGTGAATCTACAGTTACCTTAAAGTTAAAAATAAAATGAAAACATTAATGCCTGGTTCTAGCATACAAAATATTCACAGAACATAAAATTACATTAAGTATTTAAACCCTTTGAGTAATCTAGTTATTTCTTAATGTTTGTATCCATTTGCTTGAAGATATATGCATATACAGTTGTGTATGTGTCTTGTGTGTTTACAATAATGTGGTCATATGAGTAAATTACTTTGAAAAAATTTTGCTCACCTCTACGTAAGTTTGTAGTCCCTCATTTGTAACAGCTGCATAGTATTTCAATTTATGGTTATTGGCTGATGGCCGGGCTTGTTTTTTGGTAATTTATTTTCTCATGTTCTATTAAAAAATGTTTTAATGCATGAAAATATGAACACAAAGAGGTTCTTCTGTATCTCTGCCAAATAATGTTGAATTAAAATTACATCTTTAAATCATGTACACATTCAACATTTTAATCAATAAGGCTTCTATGCAAGTTGTTAGCAGCAGCATAGTTGTAGTATCTCCGAATCTGCCACCAGTACTGACAGAGCAAGAAGGATAACAAGACAGTATCTCAGAAGAGAAAACAACATGATGTGGTGTCCCCAGGACTGCAGGTTGAGCAAGTGAAACTAAACCTCCGACACCCAGGGGAAATTGCCAACTGTCTTGAAGGAGGTAAAGAAAGGCAAGAGGGTTTCCAAAGGCTCTAAGAGCTGGAAAACTTAGAAACCCTACTGATAACAGATAGACACCCCCAAGTTTGGAGATTCCTGCTTGGCACAGAGAGCTCAGTAGAATAACCTGAGAGCAGCAGCTGAGGCCAGGAGAGACTCCCCTGGTCTCAATGTGCAGGTGACAGTGAGGATGGCAAAAGCAGATGGAGTGAGTGGTCTGTACCTTTGAAGCCACCAAACTAACCACCTCCAGGACAAAGTCCTGACCTGAGGAGAAAATTCAGGAAGTCAATCTTAATCTGAGCTGGTTAAGGACACTGAGGCTCAAGAAAAAGATTAGACATGTAGGAGAAGAAGATAGGACTTGGCAAGTCAAAGTACAGATAGTTTCTCTACCTTCTAGTTCCAGAAATAGCAGATGCTGTGCATGGAAAATAGGAATTCTTGGTTCAATAGGAAATAATCTTCTGTCTTTTTTTATGAATCCACCATCTCTATTCTGCTCAGATCCATCACAATACAGACAGACGCTCAGCAAAGAGTGCCTAATATTTTCTTGCCAATTAAATGCTAAGAAAGTTTTCTCAAACTACTACCTGCAAGTCGAAATACTGATCTGAAACTTCACTGGTTTTTGATTCTGCTCAGCTTTTTATGAGGGGCAGGGCTTCCCTCCTCCCCTGAAGAGCTATAAACTCCACCTGTTGCCAGTCAATTATCCTGTCCTGCTGTCTTAGAGACTGTGCTCAGTGTGACCTCCCCTCCCCCCAAAAAAAACATATTTCTTTTCATTTGTTCTCTTTCTCTTCTTTCTATTCTACCAGCAGATACATTTTTGTATGCTTCTCCAGCATTTTTTAAAAATCTTCTTCTTTTAGTGTGGTGGTGGTGGTGAGCACAGAGTATATTTAACTTCAAAGATGAAAGCATATACAGGATGAAATGGAAGAAAAGAATATAATTAGTAGGTGCTCTAATAATGTAGAAATGACAGGACTAAGAAGAATGGGAGAAAAGGAGGAAGAAAATTATTGCATAGAATGAGCTTACAGACCACCTTATCAATGATGCCTGGAGTCAGATGATCTTGTGTGTGGAAGTGTAGGCTGTAGGCATATTTACTACCACCAAGGGAAACATTTAATGTTGGTATTATTATATCAAAATGGAGGATGAAGAATAGCATGGGTATGGGAAGCTAATGTTGTTGTCTTAGTTTGCAGACAATGGCTACTGTCTAAAGAAAAAGATGACTTTAGTGAATTATATCAGGAAGCCATCAGAACAAAATCCAACCTTCCTGAAACCTAACACCAGAACAAAAGCAACAAATACAAATAACATAGGGACAGACAGATACGGACATATAACACATAATAGAAAATACTATAACCAAAATAAAGCCACAAAAAATTCTTAAATCAATAAAAGTAAATGGACTTAGAAAAAGATACTGCCAAATAAATCACAATGCAAAACTCAATTCTGTGCGGAATGTAAGACATATTTCAGCAAGGATGGAAGAAAAATGAAAGGATGAGTAATAAAAGGATTTCTTTATGAAGTAACAGCAAAAAGTGAACATGTGATGTGTATACACTTACACAGCTGGAGGTGTTTACACTAGCGTAAGCTTATTTGAAAAGTGCTTACACTGCTAGTGTGAGTTTATTTTACCACGTAAAGAAACTACTTTTCAAAAGATTTATTTATTTATTTTAGAGAAAGAGAGAGGGAGGGGTGTTGGGAGAGACGGCAGAGGGAGAGGGAGAAAGAATCTCAAGCACACTCCCAGTCAAGCATGGAGGTGGGTTCAATCTCACAACACTGAGATCATCACTTGAGCTGAGACCAAGAGATGGATGCTCAATGAACAACACCACCCAGGCGCCCCAAGAAACCACTTTTATATTATTAGAAATAGAAAGGTTTAACAGTGAGTGAAAGAAGAACATAATACCATTTCCTTAAAGGGCTGAAAGAGTCATTGTCAGGTAGTGAGTGCATCACCACATGGCAAGCTGTTTCCAGTTAAAATGCTTGTGTCCTTCTACTAAAATCATGTGTTATCCCAAGAAAGTGTTTGCTTCTCACAGATCTACCATCAGTTGTGCTATTGCTGTCTACACAGTCTGAAGAATCAGACTTAGGTTTGCCTTCATATGATCATATTGATTATCACATTTTCTATATTTTGGATAACTTATCTGGTCCTAGACAAATAATCTTTCCAGAATGTGGATGAGAGATCTACCTTGATCCATATGGAATGACCCTTTGGTAGAGATCCAGGGACTGGGTTTATTTGCAATTACTGCAGCATCTTGATCAGGTTGGAAAACAGATTACCTTCAATTTCCTTGGGCTGTGAGCCTAGTTACATTTAATATGAGAAACAATGAATCATCAAAAACTAATGATGCACTGTATGGTGACTAGCATAACATAATAACATTTAAAAAACTAAAATAAGGGGCGCCTGGGTGGCACAGCGGTTAAGCATCTGCCTTCGGCTCAGGGCGTGATCCCAGCATTGTGGGATTGAGCCCCACATCAGGCTCCTTTGCTATGAGTCTGCTTCTTCCTCTCCCACTCCCTCTGTTTGTGTTCCCTCTCTCTCTGGCTGTCTCTATCTCTGTCAAATAAATAAATAAAATCTTTAAAGAAAAAAAAAAAACTAAAATAAAATAAATTAAAAAAAGAAAGCCTGAAAAGTTTATGATTTCTTAAAGGTTTTGTGTTAATAATGCACAACTGTATTAAAGAAATTAATTTAGGATCATTTCCCCCTTTCTCTTAATGAGATGAAATTCAGAGATATATCCAGATCTTGCTGCATTTAGCAATGTTTTGAGGGCCACTATTTCCCCTAGTAATGTTTAAAGATACCCCCTTATTTGTTGGTCAGGGTGGGTAAAGGCAAGACAATCAGGCTATGGAGACCAGATGAGAACATTACATTACTCCAGAAACACCACATACACTTAGAGGAGCTGTTCTTAATACCAATACCTTCAGCATTGTAAGACTGACTATGCCAAGACCATAATAGCACAGTTTTTATAAAATTTAGTACAAAAATATTTGAAATATGTGTGCATTGTTTTTGAGCTTTTTTCTAGTTAGTATAACTGACTATTGAATAGAAACAACAGACTATAATGAAGTTTTTGTAATGTATATAGAATAATCACATAATGAACACCTGTGTCTCCAGACACCTCGTTTTAGGAAGTAGACCTTTATGATGACTATGGAAGCCATCTTTGTGACTTTCAATGATTACATCTTCTTTCACACTCTTAAAATTAATCATTGTGAGTTCTATATTTTGTTACCATTTTACTGTGTACTTTATTTTTTAATATGTTAATATAAGTTTGCTCATTTTGCAAATTTTTGAATGTTATTTAAATAGAAACCGCCATATATTTTTTGTAATTTCCTTTTCTAAGTAAAAATTATTCTCCTGAAATTTGGCTATTGTTGTTTCTGTATATTTTATCTGTGTTTTCTAGCTGCACAGTATTGCATCCCATGAGCATAATAAATTATTATTCCATCATAACCAGAAGTGGAAGTCTCCCTTTGTTTACCTTTAGAGAGTATATTACCATTAAAAGTATGTCTTAATTAAAAGAAAATGGATTTGCTACTAATTTTATTATTTGTATTATTATTTTCCTATTTAAAAAATTAACTACCTGTCTGGATTGCTAGTAAGAATGAAAATATCTGAGATTGCTTATTTGGGGCAAACATTCTTAATGAAATATTACAATAAGATGCAATAGTGGGGGCTGGAAAATTGTGGTTATTTAACAGTGGCTTATTTGGATGACATTTTTACAAATAAATGTATCATTATGCATTTTTAAAAAAACACGTGGAGACAAAGGATTTTTTTTCTAACTGTATACAACCCCCCCTTTAAAGATTGTATTTATTTATTTGAGAGAGAGAGAGAACACAAGAAGGAGCAGTAGCGGAGGGAGAAGGAGAAGCAGACTCCTGGCTGAGCAGGGAATCTGATGGGGGATTTGATCCCAGGACCCTAAGATCGTGACCTGGGCCAAAGGCAGATGCTTAACTGACCGAGCGACCCAGGCACCCCATACAGTTCACACTGTTTTTTCCAAGGAACTCATTGTTTTGTACATGCTATTGTAAATGGATCAGATTTTTTTTGCCACCATGACAAACACATTATTTCTTAAGGCTGCCATCTTTTTAAATTTTTTAGAGAGATATTTTTAAGACAGTTTTTAAAAAAGATTTTATTTATTTATTTGAGGGAGAGAGAGAGAGCAAGCTCATGAGTTGGAGAAGGGGGGGCAGAGGTAGAAGCAGACTCCTGGCTGAGCAGAGAGCCCAATGTGGGTCTTGATCACAGGATGCTGGGATCATGACCTGAGCCGAAGGCAGATGCCTAACTGACTGAACCACCCAGATGCCCCAGGGCATATTTTAGTTCACAGCAAAACTGAGTGGAAATAAGGGGACTCATACACATCCCTGTCCTCACACATGCATTGCCTCCCCCATTAGTAACACCCTGCCCCAAAGTGGTGCATTTGTTACAATCAATGAAACTACATTAACACACCATTAAGACCCACAGTCCATAGCTTACAGTAGGGTTCATTCTTGGAGGTGTACCTTCTAAGGGTTTGGATACATGTAAAATAACATGTACTCACCATGATAGTATACAGAATAGTTTCAGTGCCCTAAAACTCTGCTGTGCTCCACCTATTCATCCTGCCTCCCCTGAAACCTCTGGCAACCACTGATGTTTTCACTGTCTCCACAGTTTAGCCATTCCAGAATGCCATCTAGGGGGCATCAGACAGTATGTAGCCTTTTCACATTGGCTTCTTCCACTTCGTGCTTTGTAATGTAGGGTTCCTTCAAGTTTTCCCACGGCTTGATAATTCCTTTCTTTTTTTGCACTGAATAATATTCCATTGCCCGGATATACTTTAGTTTATCTCTCTATTGAACAGCTTATTACATCCCTGTTTCAAAAATTATGAATAGAGTAGTGGAAATGTTCTCTTAGGCTTAAATTTTCTACTCCCTTGTGTAAATAACAAGAGATTGCTAAATTATATGATGAAAGTTTTGTAAGCAGCTGCCACACTGTCTTCCTAAGTGGGTGTACTTTTTGGTATTTCCACCAACAACCCATGAGAGTTCTTGTTGCCCTGCATCCTCACCAGCATCTTGTGCTGTCACCTCTTCCTACTTCCCAAGTCGGTTACCACTTTTTATTATTAATTATTAAAAGAAAAAGATGAAATTATACAGCATGATAGTCTGAGAAAAAATAAATAAATCGGGAAATCCCAGTTGTGTTTACCTAAAGGAAAGAAGACAAGTGCTGGGACCACTCCACCACAGCTTGTGGCTCCCTGCTTGCTGGCACCTCCCCTGTGGTGTCGGCACCGTGGGGAGATTTCCCTGGTGGGTCACCACAAGACACACTGCAAAAAGGAACCCACCTAAGCAGGATCAGGCACAGGCCCCCCAGAAGGGTAACACCCACACTCAGGGTTTTAAGGCACTGGCAGAGCCTTATAATGGATGCTGGGATTACAATCACAAAGGTCCTCCATTCTTTTTATATAAAAATATTTTTTAAATTATATTATGTTAGTCACCATACAGTACAACCCTGGTTTTTGATGTAAAGTTCCATGATTCATTAGTTGCGTATAACACCCAGGGCACCATTAAATACCTGCCCTCCTTACAGCCCATCACAAGCCTATCCCATTCCCCCACCCCTTTCCCCTCTGAAGCCCTCAGTTTGTTTCTCAGAGTCCATAGTCTCTCATAGTTCATTCCCCCTTCTGATTACACCCCTTTCTTCTCACTGATCTTACTTCTTCTTATGTTCCATAGAAGAGAGAAACCATATGATCATTGTCTTTCTCTGCTTGACTTATTTCACTTAGCATTATCTCCTACAGTGCTGTCCATGTTGAAGCAAATCTTGAGAAATCTTTCTTTCTGATAGCTGAGTAATATTGCATTGCATAGATGGACCACATCTTCTTAATCCAGTCATCTGTTGAAGGGCATCTCAGCTCCTTCCACGATTTAGCTATTGTGGACAATGCTGCTATGAACATTGGGGTGCACATGGCCCTTCTCTTCACTATGTCTGTATCTTTGCAGCAAATACCCAGTAGTGCAATTGCTGGATGATTAGGGGAGCTCAATTTTTAACTTTTTAAGGGACCTCCACACTGTTTTCAGAGTGGCTGCACCAACCTGCATTCCCACCAACAATGTAGGAGGGATCCCTTTTCTCCACATCATCTGCAGCAATTGCTGTTTCCTGCCTTGTTGATTTTTGCCATTCTAACTGGTGTAAGGTGGTATCTCAGTGTGGTTTTGATTTGAATTTCCCTGATGGCTAATGATTTTGAACATTTTTTCATGTGTCTGTTAGCCATTTGTATGTCTTCATTGGAAAAGTGTCTGTTCATATCTTCTGCCCATTTTATGATTTGTTTATTTGTTTCTCGTGTATTGAGTTTGAGAAGTTCTTTGTAGATCTTGGATACCAGTCCTTTATCTGTGGTGTCCTTTGCAAATATATTCTCCCATTCCGTGGGCTGTCTCTTAGTTTTTTTGACTGTTTCCTTGGCTGTGCAGAAGCTCTTTATCCTGATAAAGTCCCATAANAATGATTTTTTTTATTATATTATGTTAATCAACATACAGTACATCCCCGGATTCCGATGTAAAGTCTGATGCTTCATTAGTTGCGTATAACACCCAGTGCACCATGCAATA
>NC_048225.1:40556352-40556562 GCF_002007445.2 Ailuropoda melanoleuca
CAGTGCACCATGCAATATGTGCCCTCCTTACTACCCATCACCAGTCTATCCCATTCCTCCACCCCCCTCCCCTCTGAAGTCTTCAGTTTGTTTCTCAAGTCCATAGTATCTCATGTTTCATTCCCCCTTCTGATTACCTCCCTTTTGTTTATCCCTTTCTTCCCCTACCGATCATCCTAGTTCTTATGTTCCATAGATGAGAGAAATCAT
>NC_048225.1:40556662-40556882 GCF_002007445.2 Ailuropoda melanoleuca
TGTTCATATCTTCTGCCCATTTTATGATTTGTTTATTTGTTTCTCACGTACTGAGTTTGAGAAGTTCTTTGCAGATCTTGGATACCAGTCTTTTATCTGTAGTGTCATTTGCAAACATATGCTCTCATTCCGTGGGCTGCCTCTTAGTTTTTTTGACTGTTTCCTTGGCTGTGCAGAAGCTTTTTATCTTGATGAAGTCCCACAAGTTCATTTTATCTTT
>NC_048225.1:40557102-40576474 GCF_002007445.2 Ailuropoda melanoleuca
TATGATTTGTTTATTTGTTTCTCACGTACTGAGTTTGAGAAGTTCTTTGCAGATCTTGGATACCAGTCTTTTATCTGTAGTGTCATTTGCAAACATATGCTCTCATTCCGTGGGCTGCCTCTTAGTTTTTTTGACTGTTTCCTTGGCTGTGCAGAAGCTTTTTATCTTGATGAAGTCCCACAAGTTCATTTTATCTTTNTTTTCTTGCCTTTGGAGATGTGTCATGAAAAAGGTTGCTTTAGACGATGTCATAGATGTTGCTGCCTATGTTCTCCTCTAGGATTTTGATGGATTCCTGTCTCACATTGAGGTCTTTCATCCATTTGGAGTTTATTTTTGTGTATGGTGTGAGAGAGTGGTCAAGTTTCATTCTTTTGCATGTAGCTGTCCAATTTTCCCAGCACGATTTATTGAAGAGACTGTCTTTTTTCCACCGGAAGTTTTTTCCTGCTTTGTCAAAGATTAGTTGCCCAAGGAGCCCAGGGTCCATTTCTGGGTTCTCTATTCTGTTCCATTGTTATATGTGTCTGTTTTTGTGCCAGTACCATGCTGTCTTTGTGATCACAGCTTTGTAGTACAGCTTGAAATCCGACATTGTGATGTCCCCAGCTTTGTTTTTCCTTTTCAACAGTTCCTTGGCGATTTGGGGCCTTTTCTGGTTCCATACAAATTTAAGGACTACTTGTTCCAGTTCTTTGAAAAGTGTCACTGGTATTTGGATTGGGATAACATTCAAAGTGTAGATTGCTCTGGGTAGCATGGATAGTTTATGTTAATTCCTCCGAACCATGAGCATGGAATATTTTCCCATCTTTTTTTGCTTCTTCAATGTCTTTCAGGAGTGATTTGTAGTTTCTAGAATATAGATCCTTTACGTCTCCAGTTAATTCCAAGTGAATGTATGATGTTTGGTGCTCTTGTAAATGGGACGGATTCCCTAATATCCTTCTTCAGTCTCATTGTTCGTGTATAGAAATGCAACATATTTGTGAGCATTGATTTTGTATCCCGTCACATTAGTGAATTGCTCTATAACTTCTAGTAGTTTGGGAGTGGATACTTTTGGGTTTTCCATATAGAGTATCATGTCATCTGTGAAGCAAATCAGTTTGACTTCTTTGCCAATTTGGATACCTTTTATCCCTTTTTGTTGTCTGATTGCTGTTTAAGGACTTCTAGTACTATGTTGAATAATAAGGGTGAGAGTGGACATCCTTGTCATGTTCCTGATCTTAAGGGAAAGGCTTCTAGCTTTTCCCCATTGAGAATGGTATTTGCTGTAGGCTTTTCATAGATGGTTTTTATGAGATTGAGGAATGTACTCTCTATCTCTACACTCTGAAGGGTTTTAATCAGGAAAGGATGCTGTATTTGTCAATTTTTTTTTGCATCTATTGAGAGAATCACATGATTTTTGGCTTGTTCCTACTGCATAAAATCTATGACACTGATATATTTGCAAATGTTGAACAACCCTTGCATCCCAGGGATGAATCCCACTTGGTCATGATGGATAATCCTTTTAATGTACTGTTGGATTCTATTAGCCAGGATATTGATGAGAATTTTGGCCTCCATATTCATTAGGGAAATCGGTCTGTAATTCTCCTTTTTGATGGGGTCTTTGACTGGTTTGGGGATCAAGGTAATATTGGCCTCATAATGAGTTTGGTAGTTTTCCTTCTGTTTCTGTTTTTTGAAATAGCTTTAGGAGAATAGGTATTATTTCTTCTTTGAATGTTTGGTAGAATTCCCGGGGAAAACCATCCGGTCCTGGTGTTTTGTTTTTTGGAAGGTTTTTTTTTCATCACTGTGTCAATATCTTCATAATTAATTGGCCTATTTAAAAATTCAATTTCTTCCTGTTTCAGCCTTCGTAGTTTATGGTTTTCCAGGAAGGCCTCCATCTCTTCTGCATTGCTTAATTTATTGACATAAAGCTGTTATTAAACTTTTATAATAATCCTTCCAAATTCATTGGTGTTGGTTGTGTCCTCTCCCTTTTCATTCATAATTTTATTAATTTGGGTCCTTTCTCTATTCTTTTGGATAAGTCTTGCCAGTGGTCTGTCAATTTTATTGATTCTCTCAGAGAACCAGCTTCTAGTTCTATTGATCTGCTCTACTGTGCTCCTCATTTCTAATTCATTGATCTCTGCTCTAATCTTGATCAAATGCTTTCTCGTGTGTGGGTTAGGCCTGTTCCTCTGTTGCTGTTCCAGCTTCTTGAGGTGAGAATATAGAAACTGCATTATAGATTTTTCATTCTTTTGAGTGGGGCTAGTATGGTTATGTATTTTCCCCTTAGGACTGCCTTTGCAGTATCCCATAGGTTTTGGACCATTGTGTTTTCATTCTTGTCAGTCTCCATAAATTGTTTAAATTGATTTTTAATTTCCTGGTATATCAAATCATTCTTGAGCAGGATGGTTCTTAGTTTCCAAGTGTTTGAGCTTCTTCCAAATTTTTCCTTGTGGTTGTGTACCAATTTCAAAGCATTGTGGTTCGAGAATATGCAGGGAATAATTTCAATCTTTTGGTAACTGTTCAGACCTGTTTTGTGACCCAGATCATGGTCTATTCTTGAGAATGTTCCATGGGCATTCTAATACAATGGGTATTCTTTGGTTCTGGGGTGTAGTGTTCTATATGTCTATTGCTGATAGTGGAATGTTGAGGTCCCCTACTATTAATGTATTTTTATCTATATGTCTCTTTATTCTGGTTAAGAGTTGGCTTCTGTATCTTGCTGCTCCCCTGTTGGGGTCATATATATTTATAATTGTCATATCCACTTGTTGGATACATCCTTTAAGAATAATATAGTGCCCTTGTGTCTCTAATTATAGTCTTTAGTTTAAAATGCAATCTGTCTGATATGAGAATAGCTACCCCAGCTTTCTTTTGAGGGCCATTGGCAAGAAAGATAGTATTCCATCCCTTTACTTTCAGTCTGAATGTATCTTTAGGTTCAAAATGAGTCTGTTGTGGACAGCAAATGGATGGGTCATGTCTTTTTATCCAATCTGCAACCCTGTGGCATTTTATGGGAGCATTTAGGCCGTTTACATTGAGACTGATTATTGAGAGATATGATTTTAATAATGCCATGTTGCCAGTAAAGTCTTTGTTTCTATAGATTGTGACTTTCTGTTCTGTATCACTCTTGGGGCCTTTTTAATTTTATAGAACCCCCAAATAACTTCTGTAGGGCTGGTTTCATGGCTACAAAATTGGTCAATGACTGGCGATTCTGGAAGGCCTTTATTTCTCCATCAATTCTGAATGACAGCCTTGCTGGATAAAGGATTCTTGGCTGCATGTTTTTCTCTGAAAGAGTATTAAAAATGCACCCAACCCTTTCTCTCATTCCAGGTCTGTGTAGACAGGTCTGATGTAATTCTGATACTTTGCCTTGGTACATGAGAAATTTCTTTGTCCTGGCTGCTTTCAGTACTGTATCCTTGGATACAGTGCGAATTGCACTATCATGTGACATGGTGTAGGTTTATCATGGTTGGGCTTGGGAAGGGTCCTCTCTGCCTCTTGGACATGAATGCTTGTTTCATTTGGTAGATTAGGGAAGTTTTCAGCTACAATTTGTTCAAATATCTCTTCTACCTTTGGGATGCCAATGATTCTGACATTGGAGTGTTTCATTGAGTCAGTAATCTCCCGTAACCTACATTCTTGAGCGTGGATTTTTTTGAGCCAATATTCCATTATAGCTTTCTCTTCTACTAACCTATCCTCCAATTTGCTGATACGTTCTTCTGCCTCATTCACCCTGGACATCAGAGCCTGTAGTTTTGACTGCATTTGGCTCATAGAATTTTTAATTTCTGCCAGATTTGCTCTCATTTCTGCCCTTAGAGATTCTATATTCTCATTAACACTTTCGTTAATACTTTTTCAAGTCTACACATCATCTTGACCATTGTTTAGTCTGAACTCCATTTCTGATAATTTGCTTATATCCATATCCATTAGTTCTGTGGCAGAGGCCACAGACTCCTTGTCTTTTCTTTGCTGGGGGGGGGATTTCTCCTTCTCGTCAATCTGATGAGGAGAGGTTGCGGGGTTGTCCAGAGCCCAAATTATTGACCAGGACCCAGGCAGTGTGCTCTTGTTTTATAGGGACCTTAGGGATGTGGGCTTCTTGATATTTCAGCCTGCCCTCTGGGGGAGGGGCCTGCCACGCTGATACTCAGGGAACCCTCTTTGGGTAGAGTCTCTGTGTCCCCTGCAAGGGGGATGGGGGTGGGCACACTGTGAGCTGGTATTTCCAGGCTTTTATTCTCTGGTGGCTTTCCCTAGTGGTTTGCTGTACACCTTCTGAGAGTCAGAGCGGTGGTAGGAAAATCTTATCCTCTGTCTCAGAACAGAGGGATTGAGGACCATTCTCCACTGATGTTCTGGCCACCTTAACTTTGTTTCTGTTGGTGCTGCTCAACCTTGCGGCGTCCCTGGATTTGCGCCCTACAGTCACGTCCCAGCCCTCACTTCCAAGGCTGGCACGTCTCTGTCCTTTGTGTTTCTAACACCACCAGCTGCCAGCCACCCCTGTGTGCTCCAGTGCTCCCAGTCTCAGTCTGGTTCCTGTGAGTGCACCAGAGCTCCGTTTCAGTCTGGTCACACGCATTCCTCAGCTCATGGTCTCAGTCTGCTCTCTCGTGGGTGACAGTCTGTGAGTCCGCCCTCTCCCGTGTGCAGGTGTCTACCACTTCCCACTGCCCAAACACGGCGGCTCCCTCCCCCTTCCATTTATCTTCCAATATCTGTGTGCAATTTCACGGCTCCCAGCTTCGTACCTCAATACTCATTGCTGGAGATGTTCATATGTAGAGATCCAGATGTATTTTCCTGTGTCTCAGGCTGATTCCGTGGTGTTCAGGATGGTCTGGTATCTATCCAGCTTGACTCAGGGGACCAGCTGTAAAAGGGGTCCCCTACTCCTCCGCCATCTTAACTCTCACCTGTCTTTTGTGTTTCTTACACCACCAGCCGTCAGCTGCCCCCACGCACTCCGGAGCTCATTTCATTGTGGTTCGCGTGCACTCCAGAGCTCAGGTTTTCAAACTGGTCTTGTGCGTTCCCAGGCTCACGGTCTCAGTCTTCTCTCTTGTGGGTGCCAGTCCGTGAGTCAGCCCACTCCCCCGTGATGTTGGCTATAGCTTCCTAGCGCCCAAGTGTGGAGGCTCCCTCCCCCTTCTGTTTATCTTCTAATATCTGTGAGCAGATTCACAGCTCCCCACTTCGTACCTCAATACTCAGTGCTGGATATGTTCATTTGTAGAGATCCAGATGTATTTTCTTGTGTCTCAGGCTGATTCTGTGGGTGTTCAGGTTGGTCTGGTACCTATCCAGCTTGATTCAGGGGACAAGCTGAAACAGGGTCCCCTACTCCTCTGCCATCTTCTGTTTCATCACCATAAAGGTCCTCCTAATCCCTCCCAGTTTAATGGTCCCTCAGGTTTCCTGGTCCCTGGTTCCCAGGAGTCAGTCTCATCTCTTGCTGCAAAGGGTGGGGGCAGACTGGCCTCTGTTCTGACACTCCAACCACCTCAATCCTATTCCAGTGTCCTAAGGGGAGGTCACTCCTTGGCACTATCAGGTACTTCTGGACAAAAGATCTGGTGGTCTTGAGAGCAGCTCATTTAACATCCAAGAAAATTACTGTGCCCCCAGCCCCCATCAATGCCCTTCCAAATCCCAGTGACACCAATCCGGAGGTTTCTGAAAGCCTGAGATCCGGGGCCCTGCCAGGCCCAAGCTCCCCTCCCTGGGGGCCGCACACTCACGGGTCAATGTCTTAAGCCCACCCTACTGGTGATGGCCCTGTGCAAACTCCCAGTCCCACTCCACCACATCCCTATGAACACACACACATTTCTCTGGGAAAGCCTATATCCTTGGAGGAAGGCTATCCCACTGTGGAAACCTAAACCCAGAGTATGGGCTGCCTTCCAGCCCTGGAACTCTGGCTGCCAGAACGCCAGACCCAGGGATCTTGCCTAATTCCTTTGGACTCAAAATGTTGGTCCCTAAACTGTGACCTTGAACCCAAGGAGCATCTGGGTGTTGGCAGTCTGTGGACCTACAGAGTCAGCTGGTTCTGAGGGGTCCCTCTGCTCCTGCCCCCATCTTGGATGGGTCCTACTTCTGGGCTGTTGGGGTTAACCTGCAGGGCTCTTGCTGGATCCAGGTGCCTGAAAGCTTTGTTTAGCACCTTTAATTCAATATTGTTCCTTAACTCCACTTAGCATTTTTTACTGGATGCATTTACTTTTTATTTAATTTATTTTTTTAAAGATTTATTTATTTTAGAGAGAGTGAGCAAGTGAGTGCACAAGCAGGAGGGGCAGAGGGAGAAGGAGAGAGAATCTCAAGCAGTCTCCATACCCTGTGCTGAGTCAGGTGGGACTAGATTTCAGGACAGGAGAACAGGACCCCAGCCTAAATCAAGAGTCAGTAGCCCAAATGACTGGGCCAGGCAGGCGCCTCCAGAGGCATTTGTTTTTTAAAGAAAAATTCATATTTCTGTTTGCCAAAAGCAGAAACACTCGGTATTGTAAAAGGCAACACAATAAATACCATGAAAACTATGTGTTTGATTAAATAAAACAGATAAAAAGACAATAAATACAAATAATAAATCTAAACAGTTTACGAAAAGCAGAGAGTACCATGAACTCATGAATAGGGAGACCCAATTTATTTATAGTAAGACAGCCAGAAATAACAAATTTATTTCACTTTACATATTCTAGAGAGGATATTTCCTTCTTTATTAAAAAAAATCTAATGTAGAGATAAGCTCAAATTCTAAGAAAAGGAGGACAAGATAGAAACTGTCCTGTAGCCCATTTCTAGGCTCTGTCATTTGGACGGAACTTGCCACTCTTTCTTTGTCATGTCCGTTCCCATGAAGTAATTTATGAGAAGTTGTTCTTGAGTTATAGGTCGTGCTCTATACAGAAGAGAAATCAGTTCACAATTTTTTCCAATTAATTATTTTCTCATGAATAAGGATTCCTGACATAGACATGTAGTTAAAAACTTTCATGACTTAGATTTTTTATATATGTATATTTTTATTTTATTTTTTTAAAGTTCCATGATTCATTACTTGTGTATAACACCCAATGCACCATGCAATAAGTGCCCTCCTTACTACCCAACACCAGCGTATCCCATTCCCCCACTCCCCTCCCCTCTGAAGCCCTCAGTTTGATTCCTAGAGTCCATAGTCTCTCATGGGTCATTCCCCCTTCTGTTTAAAGAGTCCATAGTCTCTCATGGTTCATTTCCCCTTCTCTTTTCCCACCTTTCCTCCTCCCTTTCTACTCCTACTGATCTTCCTACTTCTTACGTTCCATAAATGAGTGAAACCATATGATAATTGTCTTTCTCTGCTTGACTTATTTCACTTAGCATTATCTCCTCCAGTCCCGTCCATGTTGCAGCAAATGTTGAGAACTTGTTCTTTTTGATGGCTGAGTAATATTCCATTGTATATATGGAACACAGCTTCTTAATCCAGTCATCTGTTGAAGGGCATCTTGCCTCCTTCCACGATTTAGCTATTGTGGACAATGCTGCTATGAACATTAGTGTGCATATGGCCCTTCTCTTCACTATGTCTGTATCTTTGGGGTAAATACCCAGTAGTGCAATGGCTGGATCATAGGGTAGCTCAATTTTTAACTTTTTAAGGGACCTCCACACTGTTTTCCAGAGTAGCTCTACCAACTTGCATTCCCACCAACTATGTAGGAGGGATCCCTTTTCTCCACATCCTCTCCAACATCTGCTGTTTCTTCATCCCTAGGATGCAAGGGTGGTTCAACATTCACAAATCTATCAGTGTGATAGATTATATCAACAAGAAAAAAGTCAAGAACCACTTGATCCTCTCAATAGATGCAGAAAAAGCATTTGACAAAATACAACATCCTTTCCTGATGAAAACACTACAGAGTGTAGGGATAGAAGGTGCATTCCTCAATCTCATAAAAACCATCTATGAAAAGCCTACAGCAAATATTCCCAATGGGGAAAAGCTGGAAGCTTTTCCCTTAAGATCAGAAACATGACAAGGATGCCCATTCTTGCCATTATTATTCAACATAGAACTAGAAGTCCTTGAAACAGCAATCAGAAAACAAAAAGGGATAAAAGGTACACAAATGGGCAAAGAAGAAGTCACAGTGTCTCCCTTTACAGGTAACATGATACTTTATATGGAGAACCCAAAATAATCCACCCCAAAGTACTAGAAGTTATAGAGCAATTCAGTACTGTGGCGGGACACAAAATCAATGCTCAGAAATCAGTTGCATTTCTATACACGAACAATGAGACTGAAGAAAGAGAAATTAGGGAATCAATTCCATTTACAATACCACCAAAAATCATACATTATCTCAGAATTAACTAAGTAGAGATGTAAAGGATCTATATTCTAGAAACTACAAATCACTCTTGAAAGACATTGAAGAAGACACAAAAAGATGGCAAAATATTCCATGCTCATGGATCGGAGGAAGTAGGTTTTAGTTTTGTTTTGGGGACACCTCCACTCTGCATTCCTCCCTTGATCTTCTGGGTTTGGTTGAGGTCTTTAGCTACATTCCAGGTTTCGCTTTTGACCATGAAAGCAATCACCATCAACACCTTCACCTTTTGCATGTCACCACTGACTTCAGCATCCAGAGAAAGGCTCTTACCTGGGCGGCAGGCTGAGCCAACCTCATTTTCCCCTAAGGCAGGTGCACAGAGCCCAGAGGGTCACCAAGTTTGGAAGCGCTGGTGACCCCTCTTTGCGCCAGTCCCGCCAAGCCCTGTTCGCTCTTGGGCTCCTTTTGTGGGCCCTTATTTTCTCCCCACTGTCGTCTCACAAACCTGGGTCTTTCCCTGAGGCCCTCGCTTCCCCTTTTCATTTTTTATTTTCCGGGCAAACCGCCCAGCCAATACACCCCTTCTCTGTCTCTGCAGGTTCACGGCCCAAGCAGGACAAGTCACTAGGCCAAGAGAGTGCGGGACAATCTGTGTGTAAAGGGGCCTTGGGGGCAGGACCATTGGGGCCGCGTTACTCCCTGGTGGTGAATGCGGTAGCCACTGCCCCACGTTCCGGTCCAGAGGGGGTGTGTGCAGCGGTTGCCTGGTAGATTTCCGGCTGAGCTTGAAACTCAGAGAATCAGAGAGTGGGACCCTGACCTTCTAGGCTTTTCTCTCACCCTGGAGACAGGCATGGCCATGCCTTCCACTGCTCTCTCAGCACTTAGGGGTGAATTGGGAGGCCTTAACCTCAGAGACAGTGGGACCCTTCCTTCCAGAGCAGGCCCTAGCTTCCTCTGTAGGTCTTGGTGGTGGTTCAAATCACTTTTTCAAAAATTGTGCAATTCTTTCAGATCACTCATTTTCTCTCATCTGCTGCCTTTTTCATAGACAAAGGTTAGTGCGCAGAGGGAATGTAAAATTGCCTTTAATCCTAGAGCTCTGGAAGAACAAGGGAAATAGCCTCTGCTCTGAAGAAGTTTGAACCCCACGTGTCCCTGAAGATCTTTGGATGTCAGGATTTCTCCACTCACATTGGAACTGTCCCAAGGACCCAAGTTTCCCACCATATTAGCACTAGAGGTATAGGGGAGGGCTCCATCCTCTGCTCAGCATCCTTCTCCCCCTACACAGTAAGAACTACGGCAGACATCCCTTCACTTCCATGGGGTTTTTTTTCACCAGTAATGAGTAGTCAAGATCAAATCTTTTGGCCCTTCCCTCCCTCTCTTCACACTTCTCCAGTGGCTGCCTTACTTGAGTCATTGCCCATGTCCCAAAGCTTGCACTTCACAATGCTGATGGGATGCTGGAGCTGCCCTATGGTTCCCAGTCCCACAGCTGAGTCCTTTATAGCTTATTCTGTGTGTAACAACTGCTAAAGCCTGAAGAAAATTGAATTAGCCAAAATAATTTAGGAAAATTCCACTAGAGCTTGTCAGGCCTTCTGGAACTGTCATTTACAATTGGGTGTTGAGAGGGTAGATCCTTTTCTCTGTGCTGGTGGAGACGAGGCAGAGGAACACCAATGAGTGTAGAATGGGAAGGTTTTGGGCAATTGGGTGATTGGTGGGATCACTGCTCAAGAAAGACCCACATTTGGGATTTGGGGTGAATTCTGGTTTTGACACTTCAAGAATGGTGTTCCAGAGGAAAATTGTAGTGGAGATGTCAATGAGATCACTACTTTGATAGGACTTTCACAGACATATGTGGACTTAGTGTAAGAATGGCAGATAAAAGGAAGGGTTTAAGCTGGAAAGGTATATAGGCTACAAGGAAAATATGCAGATCCCCAAGGCAGAGAATGCAGTGAAGGGGACTGGGAGGAAAACAGGAGTTTATGGTACTTGAAGAAAAGGAATGCCCAATGAACGGATAATGTAGGAACCAATTCTATAATCTCCTTTCTTCCCTCTGACTTGCTAGCTCTCTGAGACTCAGTTCAATTATCCCTGACATGAAGAGATACCTATCCTTCCTCTGGTGTTTCAGATACCACGTGCATGACAGCACATGGAGGACTCCTTGACATTTCCCAGTCAATTTTTGTCCAGTTTCTGCAGAATGCAAGAGCCTAAATGCTAATCTAGTCCAATCTATGTGTCTGGAAGTTCTGAGAGAGATTTTCCTCCCTGGTCCTTCTCCCTAACTACATTATCTTTTAGTTTTCTAGGGAAGAGCCCAGGGAAGTCCTTCAGCTTTAATGTAATAATTAGCAAGAGTCCTGTTTCCCTCACCCTGCTGCCCTCACTCAGGTCTTACTATCTGGAACAACAATGAATTCAATTCTAGATCATGAAAAAGAGTTAGTGAAGTTAATAACCAGAAGTTTTGTGTATCTGTTATATTTCCAGCATATAAAAGGCTGTGAAGTTTGCCCAAACTCTATTCATCTTTTCAATACAGCTTAGTAAAAGTGGGTTTATTTCTGGAATATGATGTGGGCTTGATATCAGGTAATTCAACAATCCAATTCCCAGTATTAATATAGCTAGGGAAACAACATTGATACATGAGAGAAGTGATTTGTTAAAAAATATTTTATTTATTTATTTGAGAGAGAGAGACAGAAACAGAGAGAGCAAGAGTGAACACTAGATGGGGGAGAGGTAGAGGGAGAAGCAGATTCACTTCTGAGCAGGAAGCCTGAGGTGGGGTTTGATCCCAGGATCCCGGGATCATAACCTGAGCTGAGATAGACACTTAACTGCCTGAGCCACCCAGGTGCCCTGAGAAGTGATTTTTTAAATAAAAAATAGGATGGGTTAAAAAGCACAATATGATAAATAAGTAGGTATTTTTTGAATAGTGTAAAATTTATTTCAAATGCATATTGATCAGCATAATTAAAGCCATTGCAAATCCTACTAGCTTCAAAGACAGAAGTAAGACAAGCATATTACTATGACTTAACATTGTTCTGGATATTCCAAACCAACATATTTAGATAGATAAAGGAATCAAAGGTATAAAAGTTGTAAATATTGCCATTATTTTTGAAACATCATTTACCTAGAAAATCCCTTAATAATAATTCATTAAGATATCCAATTATCTAAACACTCAAACCTTAATTATTTTCAGATAAAAATGATATAACTACTTCTATGATACTAATATTCATGAGAATACAATATGGAAATAGGCAGTAATATTCAGAGAAAAAAGAGTATAATTAGAAAACACTAGCCTTAGGGGTGCCTGGGTGGCACAGCAGTTGGGTGTCTGCCTTCGGCTCAGGGCGTGATCCCAGCGTTATGGGATCGAGCCCCACATCAGTCTCCTCCGCTATGAGCCTGCTTCTTCCTCTCCCACTCCCCCTGCTTGTGTTCCTCTCTCGCTGGCTGTCTCTACCTCTGTCAAATAAATAAATAAATAAAATCTTTAAAAAAAGAAAGAAAACACTAGCCTTAGATAGATTTTCAAAAATGCTGATAAAATAGATAAAGAAACCAATGTGATATTGGGACAAGAATTCATGGAAAGGCCAATAGAAAAGAAGAGCGTATGTATCTGTATCTTTCTGTGTATCTATGTATCTTTTTAAAGATTTATTTATTTGAGAGAGAGAAAGAGAGAGAGGAGTTGGAAGAGGGGCAGAGGGAGAGAATCCCCAAGCCAACTCCCCACTGAGCATGAAGGCTATTCTGGGCTCCAGATCACTACTTGTGAGATCATGATCCAAGCCTAGACCAACAGTATGATGCTTAAACGACTGTGCCACCTAGCATCTCTATCATCTACATCATCTATCTATCTATCATCTATATATCATCTGTCTATCTATATCTATCTATCTATCTATCTATCTATCTATCTATCTATCTATCATCATCATCATCTATCTATCATCTATCATCTATCTATATCTGTCATCTATCTATCATCTATCATCTATCTTTCATCTATCTATCATCTATCTATCTATCATCTATTATCTATCTATCTATCATGGATCATCTATTTTCTATCTCTCTAATTCATCTATCTATTATCTATCTATCATCTATCTATATCTATCTATCTATCATCTATCTATCTATCTATCTATCTATCTATCTATCTATCTATCATCTATCTATCATCATCTATCTATCCTGGAAGTTAAAGCTGAGACTCACTTGTACCAGGAGCAGCAGGAAGGAGTTGAGGCTTCTGCCAGGAATAAATGCAGACACCACCTAGAGCAGCAGTGTCCCAAGTCATAATCCCTTGATTCTATGGAGGCACTCACTCAAATAAAACTATGAATTTTTCAAAAATTAAAAAATAAATACCGTTCTTTTGTGTTTTCAGTATTTTATTCATAGAAAAAAATTAACCATTCACAAAAGTAGAAAGAATAGAAAAATGAAAACTGATCATCGAACCATTATAATGATCAACTCATGGCTACTCTTAGAGAATACATTTTTAAACTTCTTCAACTAGGTTTTAAAACAGAAATTATAGCAGCAAAATCATGAAGTTATATTAGTGGCTAAAATAAAATATGTCACTAACATTGACCATATTAAGGGTTTTAGACTCCTTGCCATTATCTGGAAATAGAGTGTCCATATCCATCACAGCCAGTGACATGCTTCCCTTAATAAAAAAAAAAACAATTATTTTAAGCAATACTTCTGTCTTGACTTCACTATTTTTAATCTCTTGATATGAGTAAGATTCACAGAGATCTAAGAATTAAATGTACATAAAAAGGAGGGAAATGAACAGGGACAGGGAGAAGAGCTCTTCCATTTCACGTGGATGCCCTGGATGTCTGCTGGAAAGTTCTCTGTCCCACAAAACTCAGTTGCAGTCTGAGTCAGAGGAGTCACCTGAGGAAGATGAGCTGCATCCACTGTCCCCAGACTCACAATCTCCATCTTTATCCCCACTGCTGGAGTCTGAGGAGTCACTGCCTTTCTCCTGATCCCCATGAGGCATATGAATTTCCCCTGAGTAGTCTCTGACGATTCAGTCTCTGGAGTCTGCAGCCTGGACTCCTGTCCAAGCCCTTCCTGCAGATTCCTTGGTGACAGGGACTGCAGCTCTGTCTGTCTGATCTTAGGGTCTGGGCCTCCCCTCATGCTCATGTTTTTACGCTTGGTATGTGTGATCTCTCTGTACGCAGCATATTCTTCAGAAGACAGGCTCTTGAGCCAGTGATCCAGATCCATCCTGTACTTTTTTTTGCAGCTCCTCAGCCTGCTGCTTATAAAGCTCCTTCTGGTTCTGAGGGACTCACTGCCAGCCTCTGCCAGTCTGCACCATGCACTCCCTCAGGGGCACATCTTGCAGCTCCCAACTTGACCATAAATCCTGGTGGAACTTCTCATATCTGTTCACTGGGGTCTTCTTGAGTTCTTTGTGGAATTTCATCCTCTTGAAAAAATGGGTTTCAGGGGGAGACTTTGCTTCCTGCCCATGATTCTGAAACTTCTTTTGGCCTCTTTTTGGGGTCCTCTTGGTTACATCTGATTTCTTGAAGTTCTGGAATAGATCAGAGTGCTCTGTCTTGAACTGAGCCAGTTTCTCCTCAAACTCCTGTTTCTCCTTCTGAAAATCATGAAAATATTTGAGCCTTATCTGCTCTGGCAGCTCCTTGTATTCCTCAGACAGGAGGTTGGTCAGCTGCTGGTTGCTCAGCTTGAGATATTTTTGGGAGTACAGGGACCACTTCTCCTTGAAGAAGCAAAGGAAAGCAGTCAGGAGCTTCGTGGGCAAGTCTGGGTGTTTCTTGTGTCTTTTGCTTCTGTAGGGCTTTTCAACAAGTTCCTTAGCTTCCAGAACTAATTCTGTCAAAGTGCAAAATTTTCTCATGTGGTAAGAAGTCTCCAACCATTTGAGCTTGTGCATTTCTCCAGAACAATCCTCAAAAGCTACTTTTCCTCAGTCCATCTGACTGGGTTGTTCTGAATGTGTGGCTGTCATTTGATGGAAGGTTAGTCTCCATGAGTTCCAGTAACTTCAAAATATCTTCTTTGGACAAGTCATCTTGGCCCCTACGCAATGACATATCTAGACCTTGGGTCACTTATATGGTCCTAGCAGTTGTGACACCTCAGCAGGTGCTCCAACTTCTTCACTCTCCAGACTCAGAACATGAGTTATTCTTAGAAGTCCTACAGTGTTTATGTTCTTGAGGAGAAAGAGAAGAAATGAATGAGGAAATCACAACCCACTTAGGATATGTCCCCTGTATAATTTAACCACCCTTAACAATGTAAATAGAAAATTGCCTACTTCTGAGTTGAAATTTATGTTTACTTTTTTTTTTAAAGATTTTATTTATTTATTCGATAGAGATAGAGACAGCCAGCAAGAGAGGGAACACAAGCAGGGGGAGTGGGAGAGGAAGAAGCAGGCTCATAGCGGAAGAGCCTGATATGGGGCTCAATCCCATAATGCCGGGATCACGCCCTGAGCCGAAGGCAGACGCTTAACCGCTGTGCCACCCAGGCGCCCCTATGTTTACTTTTTAAAAAATATTTATTTATTTGAGAGAGAGAGAAAGGGAGAGAGAAATTGAGTGGGGAAGGGACAGAGGGAGAGAATCTTTCAAACAGACTCCCCACTAAGTGGGGAGCCTGATGTAGGGCTCACCATCCTGAGAAATGACCTTTGCAGAAACCAAGAGTCAAATGATTAACCAGCTGAGCCACCCCGGCGCCCCTATGTTTATGTTTCATATGTTTACATTTGTACTTTGCAAAGTCATCTTCTTTTTTTTTTTAAGATTTTATTTATTTATTTATTTGACAGAGAAAGACAGCTAGTGAAAGAGGGAGCACAAGCACGGGGAGTGAGAGAGGAAGAAGCAGGCTCCCAGCGGAGGAGCCCGGATGTGGGGCTCGATCCCAGAATGCCGGGATCATGCCCTGAGCTGAAGGCAGATGCTTAACAACTAAGCCACCCAGGGGCCCCTCAAAGTCATCTTCTTAGCTCCAGCCTGACTTCTCACCAGAGCCAGTCTAAAATGGTGCTGAGTGAGACCAACAAGTGGCCAGTGACTCAAGAAACTCAAGATTAGAAACAAATCCTGGGGCAGGAAGGTAAAAAATTAAAACAAAAATGAAATGAGTGAAAGTGAAAGGACCAC
Organism: Ailuropoda melanoleuca; assembly: GCF_002007445.2. Lineage (NCBI taxonomy): Eukaryota > Metazoa > Chordata > Mammalia > Carnivora > Ursidae > Ailuropoda > Ailuropoda melanoleuca. The sequence goes on from NC_048225.1 coordinate 40,572,752, forward strand.
TGCTCTCTAGTGCCTTGAATGTAGCTACCTTCCAAGTGCAGTTTGGGGGTCCATGACCCAAGGTGAGAGCTGGAAACAAGAATGAGACAAGCTAGAGAGCTTCTCCAGACACACATTGCACTGTGGTCTTTTATGAATGAGACCTGAACCTGTGGTAAATCCCTGATTTGCTTGAATTCTCCTGGACCCTGTGCAATGGAATGAATGCTTTCTAATGAACCATATTATTTGTCCATTCAAGAGCCAAAGATCAAATGGGAGTATCAGAACATTTATGATTTCATTTGGGTTACTGTTCCTCATCTTTGAGCCTCAGTCCCTTTTACTATACTACATACAACAAGGTTTTCCAATTAAGTTTTAGGGCCAGGCCAAATATAAAACTACACAAAATCTAGAATATTCCCTCTAGCTATCCCAATTTGCATACACAAGGAACATAAAATAAATAAACACATATATTTAAAGTTCAAAAGAGTAACAGATCAAAATTTCATTGCTCAAGAGTAAACTGGAATGACTTACATAATTAATATTAACTCGGTATAATATAGCTGCTTAGGAAAGTCTTAAGTCTGCCTACAGTTATATATTTTTTTTAAAGATAAAAGGAAGAACTCTTTTATTTACAAGTGTGTGCTCACCTGATGAATGTGTAATTGGTCTCACTGATGCTTATAGGAAGATCTGCCCAATTGGGTCAGGGGTTCTGCATTCTCTGGATTCTCTGTACAAGAAGGCAGCTGGACCTTCTGACTTCCCACAGTCCAGCCAATTCAAAGGCCTCCATATAGGGGCATCTGGGTGGCTCAGTCATTAAGCGTCTGCCTTCAGCTCAGGGCATCTGCCTTCAGCTCACGGCATGATCCTGGAGTCCTGGGATCAAGCCCCACATCATGCTCCTCCACTGGGAGCCTACTTCTCCCTCTCCCACTCCCCCTGCCTGTGTTCCCTCTCCCTGGCTCTCTCTCTTTCTCTGTCAAACAAATAGAAATAAAAAATCTTAAAAAAAAAACAAAAAAGAAAAGAAACAAACAAACAAAAAACAAAACAACGGCCTCCATACAATGCAAACTTACTTTGCCTTTGCAAAGCCTTTATATTGGGATCCCGAAGCCCCTCCCTGACTAGGTTTTTGCAAGAGGCAGTACCAGAGGAAGATGTACCTTTCTGTCCTTGAATAGAATAATCCCATTCTCAATCTCCAGAAGCAATACAATGCAATCACCCCTCTGTTTTTCATTTATCCTGGTGTTATTTTTACACAACATGCAGGGGAAATTTTTGTGTGAGTTTCTCGGTTCCCACACTCTACTCTCATGCCCACTCCAACATCTGACTATATTTCAATGTGATATTTGAATATAGGGCCTTCTCTTTGGTGTTAGTTTCAGTCCTGCCCTGTGGCCTAGGATCTGATACTCTCTCCTCTTTAGGATGGCCATTGAAATCTTTTCAGTCTTGTTCCTTTTCCCTTAGTCTTCAGAGGTTAAGGTGACATTTGAAATAAAAATGTGAATGATTATATTCAGTTCTGGGTTTAGGGGGATGTGATATATAAAAATGATTTGATGAAAGCAATGTGATCAAAGACAAATCAGCACTCAGGAGATCACAACTGAAATGATGACTTAGTTTGATAATATGAGGCTTCTTGACATTGTTTTTTTAAAATCTGTTTTCTGGGACGCCTGGGTGGCTCAGTCGGTTAAGCATCTGCCTTCGGCTCAGGCCATGATCCCAGGGTCCTGGGATCAAGCCCCGAGTCTGGGTTCTCTGCTTGGTGGAGGGTCTGTTTCTCCTTCTCCCTCTGCCTGCTGTGTTCTCTCACTCTCTCTGTCAAATAAATTACTAAAATCTTTAAAAACTTTAAAAAGAGGGGCGATGGGTGGCACAGTGGTTAAGCGTCTGCCTTCGGCTCAGGGCGTGATCCCAGCATTATGGGATCGAGCCCCACATCAGGCTCTTCTGCTATGAGCCTGCTTCTTCCTCTCCCACTCCCCCTGCTTGTGTTCCCTCTCTCACTGGCTGTCTCTATCTCTGTCGAATAAATAAATAAAATCTTAAAAAAATTTTAAAATAAAAATAAAAGCTTAAAAAAGAAATCTGCTTTCTGGGGTGGCTCAGTTGATTGTCTGCCTTCCCCTCAGGTCAAAATCCCAGGGTCCTAGGATCTAACCCCACTTAGGGCTCCTTGCTCAGTAGGGAGTCTGCCTATTCCTGCCCCTCTGCCCACCTCATGCTTCCTACCTGGCTTGCTTGCTCTCTCTCTCTCTCTCTCTCTCTCTCANTATTTGAGTGTTGGGAAATGATTTCAGAAACGTCAGTTTCCTGACAGAAAGTTAGAGGTAGCAACAGTGAATGGGCTTGCAGAAAGCGACACCAGTAACTGTGGAGAAATGTCAGGTATTAGAGGGACAGTGCATTTCCAGACTAATGAGTCTAGAAATGAGGACCAAAAGAATGTGTTTTACAAAACAAAATTTCAAAAACACAGTGTGTTTTCTGGTGCTGATTGTTATTCCATGATAGTTAAATCTTTTCACCATGGAAACTAAGGCTTGATAATGGTTCCAAAGGACCTGAGAACGTGCAGCTATTCTCTTCTCCTAAATGGTTGCTTTTAAATGCAGGTGTGTCTATAACAAAGATAGGACGACAAATTAAAAAGCTTAGTATATTCATGTAAGAACATTCTGGTTATAATCTCGTCCAATTTTACAAAGTTTAAGCCCATTAATTCTCATATATTCAGAAATCGATTTCAGTGATGGATTCTGTTTGAAGTAAAGAACATCAAAGGAGAAAATTTATAGTTTCATGACTATGTCTTATGTGTGCACATTTTTGTGCATTTCAATGAACGGGTTGCAATAAAGGCATTTTCCAGGACCGTGGGTGAGGGAGAGAAGACATACAGATCAGTGGCATTATATATATTTCTTCATTTTATCATTTTTTAAAACTTTTTATTCTCTCCTTTAAAAGTGTTGTTTTACTAACCATTAGCTGACAGACTATTCCTGGAAACTGTAAGTTCACCAGAAAATGCTTGTTGATGGAATTAAGATAGTTGCTTAGAAAGCAAGAGGTTCTTTTCGCCTCTTCTACTCTTGGAGAGTAATAGCTTGCTGATTTTAATTGGGTCAAAGATGGGAGTTCTGGCTCCAACATTTAGTAGCAGAGTGATTTTGTACAAGAAATCATGATGGGATGGTTTTGACCATTAAATGAAATAATGAAGGTAGAAGAGCTTAGTGAACTGCCCTTTGTCAAACCAATCGCTGGTTAGTCACAATACTGATTGATTTTTCAGACCAGTCATGACTCACTCCCACAGCTACAGATTGGATCACACTCCTGAAGTATAAGCTTTTTGGAGGAAATGAACACCTCAACAAAACTGAGTTTCTTTTATACAGGAGGAAGAGAGTTGGAAACGCTGATGCCTGGTTGGGTAGGTAACCAATGAAGTTTACTTATAGCAATTATTTATTTATTTATTGCAAGTAAAGAAATATATTTAGCAACTGGATCCCATATCACTAGTGAGCATGGATTTAACTAGTAAGGTAATTAATGTGGTGATGAGGTTACTATTTGGTCATATGTGTCAGCCGCCACAATACCAGCTAGGTTTTAACTGCCTAGTATATATTTAGTTATGGGAATTGCTTTAAAATTTATCTTCAAAAACTTTAATAACATTAAAATGAATCATTT
>NC_048225.1:40576574-40583800 GCF_002007445.2 Ailuropoda melanoleuca
AAATCATCGAACTTTACATCAGAAACCAGGGATGTACTGTACGGTGACTAACATAATATAATAAAAAATATTTTAAAAAATTCAAAAAATAAAAAAAATATTTGCATTACAAAAAAAAGAGTGAGAAATTCTTATCTATATAAAACGGTTTTTCTTACTGACCAATCTCATCTGTGGTCACTTTGTTTTGACTCTTCAAGCAGAGATCATTATTCACACAGCATAAACAAATATTAGTTGGAAACTACTTAAATATTCAATATTAAGAAAAAATGAAAATCTAAATAATGTAAAAAAATAAAGTACTGAAATTTAGTAAGACTGGTGTAATGAGGAGAAGGATCCATGTGGGGCCCACAGCACTCAGATAAGTAGGTGTAATTTTACTGAAGGTTCATCTAAGATATGCTAAGAAGTTGAACCATATCAAATAAAATTAAAAGCTTCTGAAGTAACTTAAGCAAGGAAGAGATATTATCACAATTCTTTTTTGGAAAATTCTTTCAGATTGCAGTTGAGGGAGAGTACAGATAGGAAGACTTCAAAATGAAAGTCAAGGAAGCAAGTAGGAGAGAATTGAGGAGATCAGGAATAACTGATCAGGAATAACTGACCACACATCATGGGAAGTGGAAGGATTCAAGGGATAGTCTTTAGGGTAGAGAAATGTCAGAAAATGTGATTTGATTGAGTGTAGAATGTTAAAGGGGTAAGATTAAAAAAAATGAGACAGGTTTTGATTCACATTGGAACATCACCTAGGTTAGAAATGGAGGTGACATGGATGGTTTGGTCTAAGATAATGTTAGTTTGAGAAATGTGACCCTTCCAGTTCCTGTGAAATATCCAAATAAAATATGCAGTAGGCAGTTGGATGTATGAGCTTGGAGCCCATGTGAAAGATGTGCCTCAAGAGGGTCATTTCCAATTGTTAGGCTATTCTAGGCATTGGAGCCGAGGGATCTCACACAGGAGTTTTTAGAAAGAAAAGAATAAAGTTTTCACATAGAAAGATAACTTGAGGAATCCCTATATTAGTAAGTACAGCTGGGAAAGAGGAGCTGGAAAAAGTAAATTGTTAGAGAGGAACCAAGAGACAGTGATTTGTTTGAAGCCCAGGGTATGCAGATTTTATAGAAGGAAGGGAGGATGACATAAAGAACTTAGTGACATGCATGTAAAAAACCATGTGGATTCAGCAAAGAAGGTTCTTGGTTAAAAGGAGAATGAAAAGGAGAATTCACTGATTTCATGGAAGACTGAGAGTTCCATAAATGAGCCTAGTGAATGTTCACCTGTGATCCAGAAATATATTTTGTTGGAGGTAAAAAAGACAGCACAAAAATCAAGACATCGGGTCAATTGAGTATGTTTTGTTTTAATTTCAAAACCATGTGTGTGAATAAACCATGTTTACCAGTTGGGGGGAAAGTAGGGTAAGAAAAAGTGAAAGAGAGGTCAGAAGGGGGAATTAATACTAGAAGCTGGTTGTCTGCTGATCAATGTCTCTGAGGACAGCTAATGTCTCTGAATGTCAGCTAAGAAAGGGGGAATATAACCTTGGGCAGGAAGAGTTAAGCTGTACTCATACACACAAGGTTCTTGTCTGCATGCAGTTTGTGGATGTGGAAGGAAAAATTTTAGGAAGTAATATTTGTTATTATTTTCTCAAAGCAGAGTCAGTCTGTAGCTAAAGTATCTGGGCATAAAAGAGACTAAATGGGTTTAGTAATGAAGGTTCTTGGCATATCATGCAAGACAATTATTGAAACACAAGTGCCTTTTATTTAAGATAATGTACATATTTGGGGGAAGGAGTTAGAGTCAAGGTTTTGGCTTCTAGTGTAATAAAAATTACCAAATGTGTAGAAAAAAGGGTGGGGGTAGAAACATGTCCCTAAATTTGTTTTCAAGGAATATACCAAGTTGCTAAATGTTGGAAGACAAATAGATGATAAGACATGGATAAGACCAGCCTTGCTGTATGGATCTAACTAATCCTCTCCCTTCAGGGTTATGTGACCTGTGGAAGGAGATGATCCGGGCTATCTGAAGGTGTATCACTTGCTTTACGATTAAGAGAGAGATGTTATTTAGAGAGAATAGAAAAGGAGAGCAAAGAGATTTTTCAACAACTCAGAGAAAGTGAGGACAGCATGGCCCTCAAGGGAAAACTCCTTAGAGGAATGTATGAGGACCTCAAGAAAATGTGCTGTAAACCAGACATGGAGCTGCTCTAGGTAAAGACTGAGGCATGGAGAGTGACGGTGCTGCCTGGATCGTGTCCATATTCTCTTTGCCCTCCCTCAGGACTGTGCAATGATGCTTTCTGATACTGTGGTAAGGGTGTTACCTGTCACGGTGATGCTGATGACCAGGCTAAAATCTGTAAAGGTCTGTGAAAAAGCAAGCTAAAAAACTTCCAGAAAATACCTCCTTCTCAAATTCTAATATATATTCAATTACTGACCAACCACGACCAGGAAACTTGTTGAAGATGTATGGATTTGTATGGAGACCCGGTAGAAATGAAAAATTTGGGAATCTATACAATTAATTTTCCCTTTCTGTTTTCATGTACATGATACAATCTGCTGGAATTTGGGTTTACCCACCCTTAGGGATAAGTAATGAAATTTCTACTGTGAATCTTGTGGTGTATACTAAAACTTTCTCTGTGTTACTCTTTATAGCATTTTGAAGACACATTAAAAAGGTAAGTTTGTCTCTATACTAAAGGTTTGAGAATTGTTTAATAGTTATCAGACTGTTGATCTTGAAATAGGAGCATAATTTGTTATGATAATAAAACATATTTCATAACGTCTATTTTTCTATGTCTCCAAAGATAGAAAAGGGTTTGTTGTTTTTGTGTCAGGTGGGGTTGGACCGGGGTCTCTGGAGGCCTGTGCAGTTGCTGGGATTCTGTGCACGACTTGCATGAAGACAACTGCCATTCCTGATTTTAATTCTTAGAAATGTAAGAACACATTGAGGGTATGGCCTGAAACCATGAGAGGGTTCTGTGGGAGAAATAGGTATTTCCATGAAGCATAAAGTGGGAGGAGGGAGAGAAGAGGCATGGGGGAGGACGATCTAGGGTTTGGGGCTCCCACACGTAGCATGTGACCTGAGCCGAAAGCAAGAGTAGGTCACTTAACCAACTGAGCCACCCAGGTTCTCCAAACTTTCTACTTCTAAAAAATGTGAATTTTTCTTTCAGTTTATTTTACCTTGGCATATTTTGGTAAAAAATACTTAAATATGAGGCAAAATGACCACTTTTTAGGAGTTATTATTATTAGGAGCTATTATTATTTTCTGAGAAGATGAGCTGGCTACTTTTCTTACTGTGAATTGCTAATGACCTCCAATTTCAAATGTTCTAGAGAAAAAAACACCAGAGTTTAGCGATATCCCTCTTCTTCATATATATTAAGAAAACTCATAAATTTCTTCCATTTTTGTACGGTTAAAGATTTGCCCATTAGGAAGACAGTCCAGTAGACCTTGGCCTACAGTAGCTTTGTAGAGCTATCTCGTTGCCCTGGCCCTCATTTCCAGGGATAAGCTAGAAACCCAGACACTATATAAAGGCTGTGTCTATCAGGACTCAACACTGTATGTTAACATGATTGTTTCCTTCCTCCTGCAGTGCCCCCCCCTTTTGAAAATGAAATAACCACCTGTCATATCCCCCTGTTGGAAGATCTGAGACATTTCCTCTTCAGTCCCGATCATCCTGATGTTGTCTCTAATACAACAAGATCTAAATATTTTCTCACCTGGCGAGCCCAGACATTTGCTTGTGGTCAACATTACTGGGAGGTGGATGTGGGGAACTGTTCGAACTGGGTCCTTGGATTTTGTGATGATTCTTGGGCAATGAGGAATGACATGGTGCTTGACTTGGAGGGAATTTTTCTCCTTTTTTTCTATCAAAGAGGACAATCAGTGCAGTCTCTTTACCTCCTCCCCACTGTTGCCTCAGTATGTGGAAAGGCCTCTGGGCCATGTGGGGGTGTTCCTGGATTATGAGTGTGGTGTAGTGAGCTTTGTGCATGTGGCCAATAGCTCCCTCATTTGCAGTTTCCTCTCCTGTTCCTTCTCTTGCCCTCTCCAACCTTTTCTCTGCTCTACACCCTCATAATGAGGGATACATTAGAATCTGACCCCAAGTGTCAGGAAGGCCTTATCCAAGGTATCTCGGGTAAATGCCTGCTTGAGTTTCTTTCCCTTCCTCCTTTATCAAACACAGTGATTACTTTTAAAAGGTTGGTAATTGTGTCTACATTTGCTTCCATTTTCTTTAAATAAAAACAACCTCTCTTAGAAAACAATGATCTTTATTCTATGTCTTGTGTTTTCACTTGCTTTTTAAGGTAACTGGAGGCAAAGAATATCTGAGTGGGTTTCTCAGCTAAACGGACTAAAGCAAGAGCACATGCTTCTTCTCACTGATGGACTTGGAATTCTCTTCTCTCTGCATCTGCTTAGGCATGTTTCTTCACCACGGCTCGGTTTTAAAATCTCTTCTTTGTGGAACGGTTTTTACAGCTTCAGGGCTAATTGAGGTCTCCTGATTATGTGGACTCAGAAGACCTTATAGTCTTTGTAAAGTCCACAAGCTAATATTGTCCTTCTCCTCTAGTTTACCTATTACAGGAGAAGAAGGATATGCCAGCCTTATGTACAGATATATTTCAAGTAGGTGGCATAGAGATTAAGATATAATTGACATTCAATAAGTGTTTGAGTAAGTTCATAGATGTTACAAGATAACAAATATGGACATGCTCTACCACTGTTAAAAAGTATACCAAATGCAACCAAAATTAAATGGAGTATTATTTTTAAAAGATGTGCATTAGGCTCCTTTCAAAATTTATAGGCTCAGGAAATTATAACAGAGACAAAAAAGAGATACTTACCTAAACAGAAGGACATCAATATAGATAATAATTCTACATCTGGGAATTTTGAGTAATTTTAGTGAAGGTACCTGCAGTCAGAGATAGCATAAATTTTCAGATACCAGACTGGACAGTGAAAGTTTTTGCTATAGAAAATAATGAATACTCAAGAGACAAATTGCATTTCAAATGGTTCTAAAGTTGATCAATCTTAAAAGTTTCAAAGAGATGGTACATCAAAATATTGTAACAGCAAGTATACTTATACTACATTTATTTTTTATCAAGAATCATATATATAATGCTAAATATTCTTGTATTTATTTCACTTACTGGAAGGTCTGGCACATAGTAAATACAAACAGAGTTTCAAATGTGGCTCGGGGATTTGTAAAAGTCTTGTAATGTCTCCTTTAGTGAGAGGATATCTACAAAAGTCTGAGAATGTCTGAGACAACACCTAGGAGTTTAATGGCAGATGAGCTGCATGATGGATTGTTTAACAGAAGCAATATGAACATATAATTCTGTGGTACTAATGTTTTAATGACATCATACACTTAATCATCCTTATATTTTATTTAGTTTAATTGTATATTAGAATAAAAATTGAGATGAACAAATACAACAATAAGGGAGAGTAGCAAACTTTCACTGCAGAAATATAAATAAAAACAGCTAAGTTGAAGTGAAGGTTAAGTAATTTGTGTTTCATTTCCTTCCATTGTAGAAAATCAGTATCATACAACACGTTCTTGAGCGTGAATTACTTTATGACATGCCCTTAAAAAGAATTGACATTAATTCTTAATATTTAACAATAATTCATGAAAATCTACTGAGAATATGTCATAAAAAACAACTAGCATTTGTAGAAAGCATGCCATGTGTAGGCAGTGAATGGTGGGAATTTAAATTAATTAGTCTTTCAGTCCTCACAATAATTATAAGCAGAATAGAAAGACAAATAATTTATATTCTCCAGATAAGGATAATAAGGAAAGAGTTAAGAAATGAATTTAATTTGCCATATACTTAACTCTGTAAAATTACACTGTGTTGAAAGCATCTTTCAACCAGTTTCTTCTTTCATTAAGATAGAAGTGTTTTCAAATAAATGTGTGGAAGCACTTGGGAAGTGCCATATACTTTGTGAAACTACAGTGGTAGAAAGCGTCTGTCAACTAGCACCTTCTGTCATTAAGATAGAAGTGTTTGGGATAGGGGTTAAGATGGTAGAGGAATAGGGTGACCCTAAGCTTGCCTCCTCCCTTGAATACAGCTAGGCAATTAGCAAATCATTCTAAACACCCAATAAATTGATCACAGGACTGAGAGAGGAAAGCTGCATTTCTACAAGCAGAAACCATGACCACCCTGTGGAAGATAGGGACCGGGGAGAGTTGATTTGGGGGAGAAAAGAGCCACCGGCATTGCAGAGGGGAGAGAGACCTGACCTTGGAGAGAAGAGGGGGAGAGAAAGAGGGTGAAAAGAGTGCAACCATGTGCAGGGGATTGCCTAGGTAATACTTTTCCCAAAAGCATTTACTGGGAAAAAGCAGAGGGTTTAAATATTGCAATTTTTAAAAATAAATAGTGAGGCACAGAGTCTGAAGTTTCTGAGGTCAGTGCCATTGCCAGGGTCATGCCTGGCAAGCTGAGTGGTGCTCCAGCAGGGAAGGAGGGCAGAGTCCCGGGAGCAGGCAGTGTGGTATGAGGATCCTCTGGGTTGCATGGGGAGAGAAGCAGTTCCCCTGCTTGGAGTGTATTTGGTAGAGGTGATACAGCCTCTCAGTGGGCAAAAGACCCAGCGGGTACCATTGAGCAGCCTCACTCACCAGCATAGGAACAAAGACAGGGTAGTAAACATTAGCGCTGGCTTTGTGCTATGATTTCCTATAAACTCTGAACCATTGTGCCATCTCATGACTGTTTTCTGAGATAAGCCATCACTGGCCACGGTGCTGCAGACCCTCCCCCAGAGGATCATCGTGGTGTTGTGCCACCAGGGTCTCTGAAGTTTAGAGTTTTGAAACACAGCCATGCCTGAGATAAAACACGGGAGTGCTCATTTATGGAACATAAGAAGTAGGAAGATCAGTAGGAGAAGAAGGGGAAGAAAAAGGAGGGAGAACGGAAGGGGGAATGAACCATGAGAGACTATGGACTCTGGGAAACAAACTGAGGGCTTCAGCAGGGAGGGGTGTGGGGGAATGGGATAGGCTGGTGATGGGTTGTAAGAAGGGCACGTATTGCATGGTGCACTGGGTGTTATACACAAGTAATGAATCATGGAACTTCACATCAAAAACT
>NC_048225.1:40583900-40588795 GCF_002007445.2 Ailuropoda melanoleuca
AAAAAAAAATAAAAGAAATACATCCTAAACGATCAACATAATGTTCTTCTTCCCCTTTGGCATTTTCATAGCACCATGTACAGATAACTGTTTAATGAATTTTTATTCTTTAATATTGTCTTTTTATATGTCTCCTTCTGTATTGCTCGAGTTCTTTGAAAAGAAAGGTGTAGTTTTCATCTTCAGATTCAGGTTTTAAGTTCCTCTTCATGAATCAACAAATGACACAATCCAAAATCCATAGCTAGGCATTTGTATTCTTGACCTGGGCATAATGACATTTCTAGCCACACCTCTAATCACCATCTGCCTCGTACCCCACGTACTAATCAGTAGGAGCAGCGAGCAGGTCTTGAACAATTTCATGGGTTGTCTGGTTTGTCTCATCTTTACTTTTCTTGTCCCTCAGATCTCTCTGCCATCAATACCCAGGAAATTACAAGTTCTACTAACATACAAGCATCACATTGAGTTTTACTTGTTTGAGAAGCTTTTCTTAACATTCAAAGTTTGCTAAGTTCCTACAGAACTCTGTATTTACCTCCATCCCCGTGATCACTGCATTCTGTCTTGGGATAGTGCAGTTTCTTATCCCTGATGATGTATTAGTGGTAGATATTGCTTTATCCAGAAAAATCAGGAAAAGTCTTTTAGTTACATGATGGGCTCAGTGTGAAATCCTGCACTGAAGGTGATGTTTTCCTGTAGAGAAACATATGTATCTCTTTCTCTGTTACCTGCTCAGGGGACATTATGATTTAATTTAAATTCTTCCACTGTCAGTTACCATGGTATCTGCCCCAAGCTGGCTCCAAGGGAAACAGGGCCTACCGCTTACCTGCCATACTCTAAATAAGTTGTACTCTTTGTTTAGATTTTTCTGATTTCTCTGTCTGCTTTTCCAAATAGACTTCATTTGCATCAGAAGTTTCTCCTGTAAAAGAACTACAAATTTGAACACTAGAAAACCAAATATAGCGTATTTCAGATACCTTGAAAAGTGATAAGGGGATAGACATGAGAAAAATAAAAAGCAAAGAAAGCAGATACGTCAGTGGTTTTTCCTAGGAACACTAATAGTCAACTCTGGGAGATTGACCCAAAATGGAGTTCCTAAATTTGGAAAATGCAATCCATTATCTGAGGAATCTAGTACTTACATTACATGTGACATGGACAATTTTCAGAAATGAATCTTGATTCATATATAATTCTGAAATGATGGCCTTCACTTTTTCTATGGCATGATTAGAATACATTGTTTCTAAATCTGCTATGACTAGAAGATGCTCATTGTCATCATGGTAGAAGTAGCCAATGACTGTCCCTGCCTCTAGAGATTACCCACCCCGTTAGTTACACTGAAATACCGACACCCTCCTCAACTCATCATCATTCCTCTCCCTCAGCCCAAAAGAATTTAAACTTTAGGGGAGCAAAGATGTTTGTCTAGTTTCTTCAGTGTTGTATCCCTAGTTTTCAGAACAGTGCCTTGGCACATGGTATTCTGAAATTCTATTTGCTTGAAGCATAAGAGAAGAAAAATAAAAATCAACAACTTTTGCTCATTGCCTGATAAAACACAGAGTCCTCCACATTTTGCAGTGGCAGTACTTACCCTGCACTGCTCAGCAGCCTGCAATATTGGTGAGTGTCTGTGAGTGGCATGCCTTCGGGAATTGGAGCAGTGCAAACACAGCGGGCTCTTGTCACTTGGACAGAAGAGGTCCTTTACTACTAGGTGTATCCTACAGACTTGCCTGGCAGAGTTTGGAAACTGGCAAGCAACTGATTCTTTGGAAGCATGAACTTGTTTCACAGCAAAAATAATGCTTTTGAAGTCTATTTGTGGAGATACTGCCCTGCACACAGGGCAGCGAGTAGGATGCTGAGCATCTTCCCACAAGAGGCAGAGACAAGGAGTGCAAAAATTGTGCCCACAGCTAAGGGTGAGAGGGTCTGTGAAATAGTCCTTGCAGATGTAGCAGATAAGCTCACTGGGGACATTCTGCACAAAAGTAGAATCCATGTTTCTGAGGAAATAAAAGGAAAAGGAAAGCGAATTGAGTTAAGCCATCTCTCATTGATACACACATGCACAATAGTAGCATAGGTGGTGCTGGGAATAAGATGGTGAGGCAGAAGGAGAGTCCTCCAGACTGATAGCCTGCATGCTTGTTTTCCAGCCATGCCCTGTAGCCCTGCTTCTCAGTTCCCATTAGAAATTCAGGATTTGTCAAGCACGTTGTCTTTTCTACAAAGACAAATACATCAGAGGTTCAGGCTCATGCCTAGCCGTAAGCAGGGGGCCGTATTTGGTCCAGAATTATCACAGTTTTCCTTTATTTTCCTCTCTCTGATTGGCTAGCATAAGGTATGTTCTCCAGTTCTGACCAGTGGAATAAGAAAGAAAGACTCCTAGGAGAGTCTATAAAAATATTTCTTGCTGTAAAAGAAAGATGGAAGAGAAATCTGTTTTGTGTTTTTTGTTGTTGGTGGTGGTGTTGTTATTTCTGGACATTACTTGGATACAGTGCCCATTTACATAGCTATTTTATGGTCTGAAAGCCTCAGGATAATAGCCAATACTCTGAGACTAACAAGGGGATGGGAAAAACCTTCTGGATTTGCAAGAATGCCATTAAACATGACTTACCTTTCCTGGAGAGACCCAAAAGGGAAGGTAGAAAATAACCACTTTAAAAGACACCGTACCACTAACTGAATCAAGCAATAATCATCAATAGATGCTAAAATAACTAAGATAAAAGCTTTTGGGAAGAGAGTATTCATATACCAACAAAGTTGTACCCCACATGCTGGTTCCTAAATGTGAAAGAGAAAAAAGTACCTTTACAAGGCAGTTATTTGGCTGACACATTAAGCAAGTAACCAAACTGTGGCCATGGATCTCATACATTCATAGATGTAGACCACTTAAGGACAAAACAGCACATCTGTAGCATCCCTCCCAGAAACATTTAATCTCCAAGTAAACATGAAGGAATGTTAGACAAATACATTTGGGAGACATTATGTGAAACAATAATCCTGGGCTATTCAAATAATCCTAGCTTCTTAGGAGAAAATGGTTTGAAATGATTATACATGATAGGTGAGTAAAATATGAAAATTCACCAGAATGGGCCATCCTTGACCCACTCCCAGACTGAAAAAAATTAACAGCCAGTAAGGATATTTGGGGGATATGTAGGGACATGATAAAGATAATGGGGTCTTCCCATTTCTGTTCAGAAATGTGGAAAGCTGGAAAGATTGTTGCTGCCCCCCTACTGCAAGAAAAATGCTAGACAAACTAAACATTAATGACGTGTGTTGAAACCATTAGAGAATTGAGGTAGCAAGTCAAACAACTAAGATAGATTCTGCATAGAGGCAGGCACACTTTACAGAGGAAAACAGGACCTGTGCATGTTTATCTAGAGCAGATTCTACTACACGCCATGTACGTTGGTATGAAGATAAAGTCATTTTAATTAGCCACTAAAAACCAAACGTGACCGAAAATAAACGTGCAAAGGCACCTTAGGATCATAGATGTAGAAGGCAATACAGATGGAGAGATGAAAGAGATAGAGTCTCTTTGGAAAGCAGCACAAAGAGAGGATCCAGAGCCGATATCTTTAAAGTAGTGCTTCTCAACTGAGGGCTACCCAGAGTCAACCAGGGAAATTTGGTACTCTAACTTTAGAGGCAATTTTGGTTGTCACAATTTGAGGGATGTTATTGGCATCTAGTGGGAGGAGGCCAGAGTTGCCTTTAAATAGCCCATGGTGAGCAGCACAAGAAAGAATTTACAACAAAAAGTTATCAAGCCCAACTTGCTAACTGTGTGAGGTAGAGAAAACCTCTAGCAGAGGTATTGGAAGTCTCTGGAACCCATAGCATTAACATACTCTAACTTTGGTAACCAGAGCAATAAGAAACCCAGGTCAAGTCCTGACTGGATTAACACAAATCCCCATAGTAAAGGCCTAACAGAAGAAAGTGTGTGCTTACCAAGAAACACGAAAAGGACATTTAGTATTTACTATCATAGTGCAGTATCTATTGTCATATATAATGTCAGGGAGTCAACAAAAAACGATAAGGCATATCAAAAGGCATTAAAAAAAAATCAACCCGAACTGACAAAGTACTCATCACAGCCAGACTTAGAAACAAAACAAATGTTAGAGCTTTCAGACAAGGACTTTAGAACAGCTGTGATTAGTATATTAAAGGCTTTGATAAAAAATGTCAAAAACATGCAAGATACACGTGTCATTTCAGGAGAGATGAAAACTGTAGGACAGACCCAGATAACTAGAAACAGAGTCTGCAGAAGATGTCATTGTTGGGATTCACAGTACATGTGATACAGCCAAGGAAAGTCAGTGACTGCAAAAATAGGTCAATACAAAACACACAATCCAAACACAAAGAGGACAAACAAAGAGTGGAAAATAAAAACAGAATAGAGCGTCAAAGAGCAATAAGGCAACATTAAATGATATAACATATGCATAATTGGATTCCCAGAAAGAAAACAAAGAGAACAGGGCAGAAGAAACATCTGAAGAAATAATTTTAGAAAATTCTCCAAAATCAGTGATATATACCAAAAGAGGATTCATTATGTTCAGAAAATATCAAACAGAAAAAAATACAAAACAAACAAATGAACCAACAAAACCCCCGACATCTTCCCAAGTCATATTCAAACTGAATGAAAACAATAACAAGGAGACAGTCTTGAAGGCAGCCACAGTAATTGGGGAGGGGGGAGATTATAGACAGAGGAATAAAGATAAGAATTATACCAATAACCTTGCCAGAAACTGTGCAACTAAGACAATGGATGATATTTTTAAAGCATTGGAAAAAAAAAAAAA
>NC_048225.1:40588895-40601020 GCF_002007445.2 Ailuropoda melanoleuca
AAAGAGGGAAAAAAGGGAAAAGGAAGAAAGAGGAAAAGGAAGAAAGAGTAGGGGTGCCTGGGTGGCTCAGTTGCTAAGCGTCTGCCTTCAGCCCAGGGCCTGATCCCAGGGTCCCTGCTTCTTCCTCTCCCACTCCCCCTGCTTGTGTTCCCTCTCTTGCTGGATCTCTCTCTCTCTGTCAAATAAATAAACTAAAAAAAAAAAAAAAGAAAAGGAAGAAAGAGGAAAAGGAAGGAAGGAAGGATCCTGGATCTCATTCAGGCTTGAAAAACATGACGTCTGTTTATTGCTATTTTTCTCCAGAGAGACAGAGAGAGAGAAAGAGAGAAAGGGAGAGAAAGAGAAAGAGGGAGAGAGAGACAAGGGGAGAAGAGTAGAAAGGGAAAAAGAGAGAAAGAGAGAGAGAGAGAGAGAGAGAGAAAGATGAATCCTGGATCTCACTCAGCCTTGAAAACCATGACCTCTTTTTCTTGCTATTTTTCTCCAGACACAAGGGCTCCTCAAAAATTACAAAACTTTTGGGGTGCCTGGGTAACTCAGTTGGTTAAGCATCTGACTCTTGGTTTTGGCTCTGGTCATGATCTCAGTCATGAGATCGAGCCCTGCACGCAGGGCAGAGTCTGCTCGAGATTCTCTCCCTCTCTCCCCTGCTCTCTCTCTCTCTCTCTCTCTAAAATAAATAAAATCTTTTACAAATATTACAAAGCTCTCTGGAGGGATGGGAATATCTGCCTTTCTTCTCTCCCCTTCTCATGTGCACATGCATGCTCACACACACTCAGATTCAGACTTCTTCAAAAGGATACAGACATTGTTGTGATTAGGGATTAGTGAAATACATCTCAAATTATTTATTCTGTAGAAGTTTTGCTAATCCTGCATTTTCCCAAGAAGGATATCAAAAGTGCCCCTGATTTCACAGCAGGGAGATCTCTCTCTCTCCCCGCCCCCCCCCCCCAAATCCCTCTCTCAGTATATATGAAAGCTACCTTAGCAGTCAGTTCCAATTTTTTGGCTAATTTTCTTAGTATCATTTCCTTTCAATGAAAAAGTAACCAGAAGTATTAGCAAATATTAACAATATTACTGAGAAAAAACTCTTTCTTTATTATGGGTTACAATGATTTAATGTAACTTCCTTTCATTATGTAGCATTTTATACATATACTGCAAGTAGCAAAATTGTGTGTGCACAGTTGTGTTAGGAGAGTGGAGGCAGACTGCTATCCCTACGGCATTCCAGACCTTTGCATGAAGAGCATGAAGCCTCTTTCAGTAGCAGAAATGAAACTGAGAACCTGCCAAGGGGCTCTGGAGGCATGTCTCCAGGCGTAGAAGGGGGTTCTCCAGTTCCACTTCTTTGAAGGCTTTCTGGATAGCCACTGTCACCATCGAGGTGACGATGGGTTAGTGTGTGTGTGTGTGTGTGTGTGTGTGTGTGTGTGTTCCACAGGAATATGCTGATTGAAGCTGATCCCACCTCCAAACGGGGGGCAGAGATGAGGCTGGCACTTTGATTAAAGCCTTCGGGAAAACTACAAGGAAGGAAAAGCAAATAGTAACCAGAAGCAGGGCAATCTTGTTTTAGACAACTCACTTTGCTCACCTTCCAGTTGGTACTTCTCCTCAGGGAACCTCCCTGGCCTGTTCCCGTCTGCCCCCACCATGGGGAACTGATTCTCTGTATCTCTACCTAGACTGTCTAGGTTCAGAGAGGGGAGGATTTGAGGGGGAGAAGACAAAAGAAGCTTCCCTTCCCAGCTGTGCTGTGTTTCCTTTCTGAGAAAGTATCCTTCTCAGAGATTAACCTTAAGACTGCATTAACCTAGGAGGTGCATCTGAATCACCTGCAGGGCTTGTTAGAACACAGACCACCGGGCCTCAGTCACAGGGATTCTTGATTCAGCAGGGCCGGGGTGTGGCTGGAGAGTTTGCGCATCTAACAAGTTCTAAGGTGCTGGTGCTGGTCCTGATGCCTGGACCATCCTCTGAGGACCTCTGACTTAGGCCACTGTTCATGAACGATGATGCTTTTAGGTTGTATGCTGGAAAGCACGAGGATGGAAGTTCAGGCTGCGGACTTGCTGCTGTGGCTTTTTGTGATGTGTGGTGGGAGAAGGGAGTGGTGGGAAATGCAGGCCGTTCTGCCCCTGCGGCCCCAGTGCCTTGGGAAGGGGGCAGGATGGAACCTATGCGGCACCCTTGGCAAAGGCAATCTGCACTTTCTTAAAATATTAACATAAATTGACCAGAGAACCCAGAAATCCCACACCCAGGTGTGTACCCAAGAGAAATAAAAGCATGTCTGTACAAAGACCTGAACTCAAATATTCATAGTAGCCTTAATTTTGACAGCTAAAAATGGGAGCCCTCAGATTTAAGAATAGCTCTTCATAATTTGATTTTGCTTAAAAAAACTTTTAAAAATTATTTTGGCTAGATTTTTTTAAAGAAATGATTCTGCTGATAATATTCACATTTCCATCATGTGAATAACATATGCTATGTTTTAATAAAACTAGTTTTAATAAAGCTAGTAATACAAAGAAGAACCACCAGCCCTAGTAAAATATTTACCACCTGAAATCCATTCCTAGCTGGTAACAATTAAATATACTGAATAAATATATAACTTTTATGAACATTAAATGATTTACCTTAAATATCAACATTGCTCCAGTCACTTCCATTTTTATTTTTTATGTCATTCTTTTTATCTATTAAGCAACTGACTCATTGGGAGCCTGGGTCATATTTCATTTTTCCACTATCATTCACTCTTCATCTTGCAAATATCATTACAAGGAAATATTCAGTTATGAAAGGTTTTCATGGTCAAATAATGCACTTATTTCTGAAAATAATTGTAATAATGAGCAAAAGGGGAACAAGTACCCACATGATCCCAACAAAAAGTAATAGATCACGTACACACTGCTAATGTGTGTCTTATTAATAACAGGTCTTATTCCCAAATATGTCGGGGACGAAAGAACATAAAGGGACAAATCAAGAGGTATAAATTAAAGGGAAAATAGAGGTCAAATTGCTATGACCAAAAATTAAACTAAATGTTATTTTGTAGATTTTCAGAGACCAAAACAGATAATTATTCACTTTTAGATAGGCAATTTGCCTTTTGGCTTTTACATTCATCATTTCACCAATTTGTTTGCTATTAACAAGGTATGAGTGAAGGGTAAAAATTCTAGAGTAACCCTCCCAATAAAGCAGGTGTAGTGATGGGAATATATTTTGGGGAAACAAACTGAGGGCTTCAGAGGGGAGGGAGGTGGGGGATTGGGATAGGCCGGTGATGGGTATTAAGGAGGGCACATATTGCATGGAGCACTGGGTGTTATATGCAAATAATGAATCATGGAACATTACATCAAAAACTAAGGATAAACTGTATGGTGACTAACATAACAAAATAAAAATTATTATAAAACAAGAAATATATTTTTGGAAACAAATGATGTAAGTTTAAGGGAACATAGATTTCAGTTGAGAGAAAGAATTTCCATGCAGCTGAATGTTCACTGCCCTAATACACCATTCCTCAATTTTTAGCTGCAGCAGTTCCATATCCGGCTTATGGCACATTTTCTTCTTAAGAGTTTCCTCTCATGAGCCATTCTGGCTGTATATTCCTGGAGTTACTGACAAATGTGCTTGTCCTCCCTTTCAGGTCTCTCTGTATGATTCTGTTCCTCACGGAGACAGGGAGGCATCTTCTAATAACCGGCTCTGATTGCTTCTCTCCTTAAATTCATAATCCAGCCAAGACATTGGGTCACTCAGAATACAAACCCATTTTTATTTCTTCTATTGAATCTCACTGATTCTCTGCCTCATGACAGATCAATCTGTTACGCCTAGGGCTTAGCCTTGCCAATTCACAGAGGCCTCAGAACTTTATTTCTCCCTCCCCCCTCCTTTTCTGTACCACGATCGAAATTCTTTTAATCAACCAATTTCACCCACTTATTAAGTTCTTGATGAAGTGCACATTGAGAGCCTCTCTGACAAGTAAATTCCTGACTCTTCTCTTCCAACTCACATGTTTGCAAAGTAACCCCGCTGGTGCTCAAGAGGTGGGTTTTGGAGCTATATGGGCTGGACTGCAATCCATTATTTAGCCCTACTTCTGAGATCTGGGGCATCTTTCATTCTCATCCCCACTCCCTGCTCCTCCTTTCCTCTTCCCTTCTTTACTGTTCTACAGAGCACTACCAGACTCTAACACATCATATGTTTTACTTAATTAGTGTCAGATATATGCTTTCCCTGAATTAGATTTTTGGTTTTATAGTAAAGGGATTTTGTGTGTCTTGTTTGCAGCTCTGTTTCCATTAACTAGAGTACACAAAATATAGATACAAATAAATGTGACATAGCTAATCCCATCCCTCTCTATCCCTCATCTTATTTCTTTCATTTTACTTGTCACATCTAACACTATATCATCCATTTTTAGTTATCGATTTCTGTGCCTTCCACTGATACGTGGAATTGGTGACGCCAATGGCACTACTACATCATCAGCACCTGCAGGAATATCTACACTTAGGATGAACTTGTTACATGTTACTCAATGAATGATTAGATCTCAATGAGTATGCATTAGTCTATCTGGTGATGTGTTTCAGATGTATTATTTAGAGAGTGTTTTAGAAACCATTTGTGAGGCAAGTCGACTAGCAGAGATAATTGGAGGAATTCATAGGAGATACTAAAGGCTTGAGTTAAGGAATTAGGAATGTGGAGGACAAGATACACCTGAGAGATACAGGGGCTGGCATGATATGGGAACTGAGGAAGAAAACAGTGTCTAGACCAAATCTCAGTATTCCAGTTTGAGTAAGGGAGTGGGTGGCAGTCCCAATGACTGAAATTAGGAAGACAAGATGAGGAGAACCTCTCAACGAGGAAACCTAATGGACCCTTTCAGATGGGGAACTTAGATGGAGGGAGAGAGAATTTACATCTGCCTGGGATGCAGATGGCTGCATGGATCTGCATCTCAGAAACAAAAATAATGAAACAAGAAACAAGGATTTGGGAGTCCTGAGCATTGCTTCTTAAAATCAGGGGGCATATAGGAAGAGAAATGAAAACAGAATATTTAATGAAGTGAAATAATTTGTTTTTATTTTCGTTTATTGAAGATCACTCTCTCTGAGATATCATTCTGCGATAGTATCTACTGCTGACTAAAAAGGAGAATGTCTGAAAGAGGCTCATAAAATACAAATTCTGCTGAGGTAGAAAACCTTATAATCGTGCTTGCCTGAGCTTGTTGGAAATTGCCTAACAAGTCTTCTTACCATAACTTTCATGATTTTCCCTTGACCAAATGTATACATTGACTCTAGGATATTTAAATCTTCCAAATATCTAGCATTTGCTGACTATGCGGATATTGATTATAATAATGGGTGTAGCTCAGTATGCCATGGAAAGATATGCAGAATAACTATGAAAGTATACAAGGCTTTACACAAGAGACAGGAAAATCTACTGTGTCTACAATTTTCTATATGCCAGGGGAACCAACATGTGTGTACCACAGAAACTAAGAGAGGGGTCATATTCACAAAAAGAAAACAAAAGGGGGTGGGGGAGGTAGAATGTCAAATGTCCTAAGAGAGAAGGTAAATCTGTCAGGCTTGTATTAGTCAGGCATCAACCTTAATGGGTGAGTGGGGGTCAGAATGGGCAGGAGAAGGAAGGGGAGAGGGAGAGGATGAAGGAGAGCTGGAGGGAGAGAGAATTTACAAGGGTTGACTTCTATGACAACTATAGCATTAGCTAAGCAAATCTGAGAACGGAGGGGCAATCTTTCAGGGAGGGAAAGCAGGAGCAGTTTAGAACCTTCCATAGGCAGTCTGGAGCAATTGGAGCAATGTAGACCCCAATTGCTCTTTGGAATTTTATTCAGGGAATGCCCAAACCTTTCCTTTAAAGGCCTTTGTTGGGGGTGTCTGGGTGGCTCCATTGCTTAAGTGTCTGCCTTAAGTGTCAGCTCAGGTCATGATCCTGGGTCCTGGAATGGAGCCCCATGTCCGGCTCCCTGCTTGGTGGGGAGTCTGCTTTACCCTCTGCTGCTCCCCCTGCTTATGCTCCCTTGCTCGCTCGCTCTCTGTCAAAGAAATTAAATGAATAAATAAATAAATAATAGTAAATAAAGACTTTTGTTGATTCAGTCAGATCCACCTGGATAATCACCCTGGTTTGGAGTATTTTAGGGACTTCCATTACATCTGCCAAATCCCTTCACAGCAGCACCTAGATTAGGATCTGCTTCAATAACTGCAAGAGATGTGAAGATGCTAAGAAGTCCTTAAACCCGTCCCTTATATCCCTGCAGTTTAGCCTAACCAGACTGACACATCAAGAAACATCACAAGGATTTATGCTGTTAAATATAAGAAAGTATAAGGGGTGCCTGGGTGGCTCAGTCAGTTAAGCATCCAACTCTTGATTTCTGCTCAGGTCATGATCTCAGGGTCCTGAGATGGAACTCCAGCTCCACATTGAGCTCCTTGCTGAGCATGGAGCCTGCTTGAGATTCCCTCTTTCTCCCTCTGCCCCTCCCCGCTGCTGGCACTCTCAAGCAGTCTCTCTCTCTCTCTCTCACAAACAAACAAACAAACAAAAATAAAGGAAAGTGTTTCAATCGACACTTAACTATGTAGAACCATCTACCAAAAGAACATCCTGATACAATCTGTGACTGAATAATTGCATTGCTTTAGTCAACGTTTCTTATGTCATGCTCATAATATTGTAACGCAAATAATGCGATTGAAATCCTGGTTTCTTAAATCAGCCACTTGGAGCTTGACTGATATCAGTGTATTGTTATTTTCAATTTTATATCCTCCAGAGTATGCATTGCTTTGTAATTGTGGTTGCCATGTGGATGCAGTGGTTTTTAAAGCATTAATAAATCACTTAGTTAAAACACACATCCACAAGATATCATGCACTAAACCTACATTTATCAATATCTCCCTTTATATAATGTGTTAATTATTATATAGTGTTTTAAAATTATTCTCCATATTGTAGACTTTTCAAGTTATTTAGTTATTCGGCTATTGAAAGTAGGAAATTGCCTCTTGATGCTCTGAGAAAAATTTTAAGAACAAGGTGCATAATAAATAGAGGCCCAGAGAATGGGCCTATAAGCAAGTACAGCAGGACCACCCAGCAGTTAGGGAGGGCATAAGGAACCTGGGTGGGTGAGGAAGACCGGAAGCACATTTAGAAAAGGAACCAGGGGTGCCTGGGTGGCTCAGTCGGTTAAGTGTCTGCCTTTGGCTCAGGTCATGATCCCAGGGTCCTGGGATCCAGTCCTGCATCAAGCTCCTTGCTCAGCAGGGAGTCTGCTTCTCCCACTGACCCTCCCCCTGCTTGTGCACACGTGGGTGCTCTCTCTCTCTCTCTCTCTCTCTCTCTCTCTTTCTCTCCCTCTCTGACAAATAAATAAACAAAATATTTTTAAAAAATAGAAAAGGAACCAGAGCCTTGAGTGGGGTGGGAATGGTGCAAAGGGAGGACATTCCAACCTGTCTTCCACAGCATGATCCCCCACCCTCCACCCCCACCACACACACAGCTGATCACACAGAAGGTGTCCTGTGGCTGAGATTTCAGAGTCCTTTCCTGGTTGCTGCAGAACTGAGGTGCCAGGGCTAAGAGACCCACTGGGGCCTTGGCTTCTGGTTCCAAAAGAGGCACAGCAAATTCTCCCGATCTTGGTTTTGGTGCAGACATTTCAAGGATTGTTCTGCTACACCTCCTGTCCCTAGTTTAAGATCCTTCTGCCCTAAGCTGAGGAGTGACAGGGCACCTGGAGATTACTGAGAAGGTGTTAGGGAGCTGGAACTGTGGCTGAAGAGTCTGAGGACTGCTGGTAGTGTTTGTGGCTAGTATGTAAATAGCCTCAGCTAAACAAATAATGTTGATCTGTACCATTCTATTATTATTGAATTCTTGTTGAATAACCTTCACTGCTTTTTCCCAGATATCTAATGGGACTAACGATGCTGCAGTTAGTATTTATTTGGCATAATAACTTGACCCCCAGATGAGATTTGAATTTATTAATGAGAAAATTAACGTTTGATTGCTTAATAAGAGCTTATTTCTCCAAGCTATTTTGAAACAACAATAGGAAATAATCGATTTATATATAAATGATTATGTGGCCTGAGTCAAACTCCTCTTATGTTTCTCAGGATGGGTAGTACGGGATGCAGTGTCAAAATGTTATTAAATATGTTTGCATTTTTCATCTCTTCTTTCTTTCTTTTTTTTTTTTTTAATTTAGACACATAATTTCACTGTGTTCACTATTTTTGTTACCTTCAGAAAGGCAAATCACATCTATTTGGTTAGGTTTACGATGTTTTCTTTGGAAAAGAAACATTGAGTATATAAGTCGATCTATGGAAAAATACTGAGTAGACAAAAGTACAGTTGGTCCCTGGATGCAGCAGGAGCCAGGTAGCCAAACACGCACCTCTGAAATCTGGCTCAGGAGTACATGCCATGCGGCATGAGTGCAGAAGGCTTGGCCAAGTTCGAGGAGGGCTACTGCCCCGGGTTCCAGCATCCAGGTACCAGAGAGAGCCTGGCTCCAACAAATCCAGCTCAAGGGCTGGTTGGGTCACAGGGACATTTTGGCGGGCTTGGAGCCAGCCCTAGAAGTCCCTATTTCACAGAGGATCCCGCACAGTGCGGGGTTACAGGTGGTCGAAGCCAGGGGACAGAACACTGAACTCCCCCCTAGTGGCAATGCGTCCAGCCACTCCGCGCCCCCTCCCTGCCCCTGGGCCCCAGGAACTTGGTAACAGAGAGCTCCCATCCCCCAAGGTCGCTGGAGAGCCTCCGAGGAAAAACCTTGTGCTCCCTTAGCCTTGCAAGATGTCCAGGAGTAGCGAATGCCCAGGGACCTGGAGGGACTGGAGGGCTTCAAAGGAGCGGTTCTCCAAGAACTCACAAAAATGCCAGGCATGCAGAAGCTCTCGGCGGTGCCAAGGGATCCTGGCAGCTCGTTAATGTACTGGACAGGGCAGGGAGGTGTTGCGAGTGCCCGCGGCGCGTGCGGTGTCCGGGAGGGAGGCTCAGCCCTGGACTCAAGGGCGGGCAGCTTGCAGGAACCTTCGGTCGGGACGAGGACCCGCGGACCTTTCCCAAGTCAATCCTGGGGCTCCTGGCCCCACCCCTGAATCTGCCCGCGCGCAGTCTCCGGAGTCCCACGCGGCCCTCTCGGGAGCAGGCGGCCTCCTTCACTCCGCGCACCTTCGGGAAGGGAGGGCGCGGCGGGAGGGTAAGGCAGAGTGGACCTGAGGCGACTCTCCTTCCCTCTTCCACACGCGGCGTCTGCACCCTGTCCTCCAGCTTCTGCAGTGCCACAGCGCGCGGGACACAGTGGGCAGACGACCTCGGCGGGGGTGGCGCCCAGAAGAGCTCTGGAGGGAAACTGTGGGCTCAGATGAAGAGCGGCTTCGGGCAAGGGAGTGGAATTCGAGCACTCTGCATGCCAGGTGGCAGCGGGGCATCTGCACTTCTTGTGCTGGGTGCCCAGCACTGGTCCCCGTCCATGTGAGGAGAGGAAAAGTTCCCGCTGCGAAGGTGCAGAAAAGCCAAGTCCCGCTGCGAAGGCGCAGAAAAGCCAAGTCTCATTAAGTGGGACATCTGGGCCCCGCAGCCAAAAAAAGCCACAACCGCCTCTGGCGCTGAGTTGCTAGGTTCTTGGCTTCAGTTGCATTTCTATGGTCAAAGAGGGACAAGCTGGGGTGCCTGGGTGGCTCAGCCGGTTAAGCATCCCACTCTTGATTTGGCTCAGGTCATGATCTCAGGGTCGGGAGATGGAGCCCTGTTGGGGCTCCTTCCTCAGCAGGGAGTCTGCTTCTCTCCCTCTTCCTCTGATCCTCCCCCCACCACCCGCAACTGCACTCATGCTCTCTCTCAAATAAATAAATGAATCTTTAAAAAAGGGGGGGGCTGTATGGCCATCAGTTAGCTGTACCTGCCCGCTCTTCTGGGGGACTTTTTCCAATGAACGGGTGCTTTTGGATCAGCAGGAAGGAGGAAAGCCAAAATGCCATTTTTTGTGAATCCACTGTTAGCCAGGCCTTTCCTAAGCACTAAATCCAATCTTCACTTACATTCTATATGATGGTAATTTGATCCCCAGAACATGAGTGTATAGGTGAGAAAATGGGTAAGAAAAGAGACTGTGTTATTTTAACCAGCACCAACTTACTGTAATAGAAAATGGACCATTTTAGCCTGTATTTGTCCAGTATGTGTGCTTTGCTGCCTCTTCCTCATTTCGCTTACTGGTCCCTCTTCCCTGCTGGACCGTGAGGGTCCCCAAGTCAGGAATTATACCTTTCATCTCTGTATCACATGCAAATAGGACAAGGCCAGGAAACAGTGGATGCTGAATGAGTTAGAAAATATGATTTAAAATCATGATTCACAGGCAAAGGTATGAAAATACCACCATTATTTTTCTCATACTGTAACTCTATGCTTTTAAAACAGTGATACATGAGGAAATGTTTCAGTAAGACATCAAAGAATAAAATACGCTCTCCAACCCCAACCATTTTTCATATATAAAGGGTAAGAACATTCCTGTGAGGATATGGACAACCAGGAGCTCTCATTCACTGCTGGTAGGAATGCGAAATTTGGGCAGCTACTTTGGAAGTCAATGCAGCAGTTTCTTTAAAAACTCAGCCTTCTCCTACCATACAATCCAGCAATCGTACTTCTTGGTATTTCCCTGGTTGAGCTGAAAACTTCATGTCTGCCCAAGAAGTCACTAAAGGATGTTTGTGGCAGCTTGATTCATAAATGCGGACGCTTGGAAGCAACCAAGATATGCTCGGGTAGTGAGTGGATAAAGAAAGCTGCCGTATACCCAGATGCTGGAATAGTATTCAGTGCTGAAAAGAAGTGGTGACTAAGCAAGCAAGGGGCATGGAGGAAACTTCAATGCACGTGAGTAAGTGAAAGAAGCCAATCTGAAAAGCCTACTTACTTCGTGAGTCCAAGTATATGGCATTCCAGAAAAGGTGAAATTATGGAGACCGTGGAATCGAAGAACCCTAACAGAGTTTATGTTACTCACCCAAAATATAGAGATGGTTAAAGACATTAAAATTAAAAAGAAAAGATTTTAAAAAGAATCACCCAGAAATGCAGTAGATGTTATATGTTAGATATAACATAGCAGAAATTGAAACTCAGTGGAAGAATCGGAAAGTAAAATTGAAAAGCAGAACGACAGCTTAAAAAGTTGTAAAATAGATGCTATCAATCCAGAAAACAGGAAACAGTCTAACAGAGTTCAAAAATTAAATGGGAGTATGATGGCAAGATAAGAACAAGAGAAATGTCCACATTGTATGATAGGGGTGGTCAAGGATTTAAAAAACTAAATATTTAATTTCTTGTAGTGTCAATATTTACTATTTGTACTAAGAAATATTGGAATAAGCATATTACATATAATCATGTACAGTACAATATAGCACGGCAGCTTTCTTTTTTCTCACGACTCTCCGGAAAATGCCACTTGTGGGGACACAACAACAAAAAAATAACTGGGGCTTATGAGTACTACTAATATAACTATTTTCTTCTGTGACTTTCCTCTTTAGATGCTGTGGGAAAATAAACCTCCCCCTATACCTTTCTGAAATACAGAACAGGCTTTGGATTAAATTGGCATTTCCATAATTTCATCAGCATAATCCAATCACAGAATTGTAAATGAATTTTTAAAAACATAGAATATGATCTTCCATTGGTCACTTCTCCATTATAAAATGTGATCTATAAAGGTTATTTGTTTTTTGAGACTCATATCCAAAATATTGTGGGTCAAATCAAATTCACTATGCACAAGGGCGCCTGGGCGGCTCAGTGGTTAAGTGTCTGCCTTTGGCTTGGGTCATGATCCTGGGATCCTGGGACCAAGCCCCGCATCGGGCTCTCAGCCAGGAGCCTCCTTCTACCTGTCCCTCTCCCTCTGCTGCTCGCTCTGCTTGTGCTCTCTCTCAGGTGCTCTCTCTCTCTCTCTCTCTCTCTCTCTC
>NC_048225.1:40601120-40663420 GCF_002007445.2 Ailuropoda melanoleuca
TTTATTTATTTATTTATTTATTTATTTATTTGAGAGAGAGAGAGAGAGAGAGCAAGCAAGCCAGGTAGGAAGCATGAGGTGGGCAGAGGGGCAGGAATAAGCAGACTCCCTACTGAGCAAGGAGCCCTAGGCGGGGCTAGATCCTAGGACCCTGGGATTTTGACCTGAGGGGAAGGCAGACACGTAATCAACTGAGCCACCCCAGAAAGCAGATTTCTTTTTTAAGCTTTTATTTTTATTTTTAAAAATTTTTTTAAAGATTTTATTTATTTATTCGACAGAGATAGAGACAGCCAGTGAGAGAGGGAACACAAGCAGGGGGAGTGGGAGAAGAAGAAGCAGGCTCACAGCAGAAGNGAGGAAGAAGCAGGCTCATAGCAGAAGAGCCTGATGTGGGGCTCGATCCCATAATGCTGGGATCACGCCCTGAGCCGAAGGCAGACGCTTAACCACTGTGCCACCCATCGCCCCTCTTTTTTAAGTTTTTAAAGATTTTATTAATTTATTTGACAGAGAGAGTGAGAGAACACAGCAGGCAGAGGGAGAAGGAGAAACAGACCCTCCATTAATCAGAGAGCCCAGACTCGGGGCTTGATCCCAGGACCTGGGATCATGGCCTGAGCCGAAGGCAGATGCTTAACCGACTGAGCCACCCAGGTGTCCCAGAAAACAGATTTTAAAAAAACAATGTCAAGAAGCCTCATATTATCAAACTAAGTCATCATTTCAGTTGTGATCTCCTGAGTGCCGATTTGTCTTTGATCACATTGCTTTCATCAAATCATTTTTATATATCACATCCCCCTAAACCCAGAACTGAATATAATCATTCACATTTTTATTTCAAATGTCACCTTAACCTCTGAAGACTAAGGGAAAAGGAACAAGACTGAAAAGATTTCAACGGCCATCCTAAAGAGGAGAGAGTATCAGATCCTAGGCCACAGGGCAGGACTGAAACTAACACCAAAGGGAAGGCCCTATATTCAAATATCACATTGAAATATAGTCAGATGTTGGAGTGGGAATGAGAGTAGAGTGTGGGAACTGAGAAACTCACACAAAAATTTCCCCTGCATGTTGTGTAAAAATAACACCAGGATAAATGAAAAACAGAGGGGTGATTGCATTGTATTGCTTCTGGAGATTGAGAATGGGATTATTCTATTCAAGGACAGAAAGGTACATCTTCCTCTGGCACTGCCTCTTGAAAAAACCTAATCAGGGCGGGGCTTCGGGATCCCAATATAAAGGCTTTGCAAAGGAAAAGTAAGTTTGCATTGTATGGAGGCCGTTGTTTTGTTTTTTGTTTGTTTGTTTCTTTTGTTTTTTGGGTTTTTTTAAGATTTTTTATTTCTATTTGTTTGACAGAGAAAGAGAGACAGCCAGGGAGAGGGAACACAGGCAGGGGGAGTGAGAGAGGGAGAAGCAGGCTCCCAGTGGAGGAGCCTGATGTGGGGCTCGATCCCAGGACTCCAGGATCATGCCGTGAGCTGAAGGCAGATGCCCTGAGCTGAAGGCAGACGCTTAATGACTGAGCCACCCAGATGCCCCTATATGGAGGCCTTTGAATTGGCTGGACTTTGGGAAGTCAGATGGTCCAGCTGCCTTCTTGTACAGAGAATCCAGAGAATGCAGAACCCTGACCCAATTGGGCAGATCTTCCTATACGCATCAGTGAGACCAAGTACACATTCATCAGGTGAGCACACACTTGTAAATAAAAGAGTTCTTCCTTTTTAATTAAAAAAAAATAAATAACTGTAGGCAGACTTAAGACTTTCCTAAGCAGCTATATTATACCGAGTTAATATTAATCATGTAAGTCATTCCAGTTTACTCTTGAGTAATGAAATTTTGATCTGTTGCTGTTTTGAACTTTAAATGTATGTGTTTATTTATTTTATGTTCCTTGTGTATGCAAATTGGGATAGCTAGAGGGAATATTCTAGATTTTGTGTAGTTTTATATTTGGCCTGGCCCTAAAACTTAATTGGAAAACCTTGTTGTATGTAGTATAGTAAAAGGGACTGAGGCTCAAAGATGAGGAACAGTAACCCAAAAGAAATCATAAATGTTCTGATATTCCCATTTGATCTTTGGCACTTGAATGGACAAAGAGTATGGTTCATTAGAAAGCATTCATTCCATTGCACAGGGTCCAGGAGAATTCAAGCAAATCAAGGATTTACCACAGGTTCAGGTCTCATTCATAAAAGACCACAGTGCAATGTGTGTCTGGAGAAGCTCTCCAGCTTGTCTCACTCTTGTTTCCAGCTTTCACCTTGGGTTATGGACCCCCAAACTGCACTTGGAAGGTAGCCACATTCAAGGCACTAGAGAGCAGTGGTCCTTTTGCTTTCACTCCTTTCATTTTTGTTTTAATTTTTTACCTTCCTGCCCTAGGATTTGTTTCTAATCTTGAGTTTCTTGAGACACTGGCCACTTGTTGGTCTCACTGAGCACCATTTTAGACTGGCTCTGGTGAGAAGTCAGGCTGGAGTTAAGAAGATGACTTTGAGGGGCACCTGGGTGGCTTAGTTGTTAAGCATCTGCCTTCGGCTCAGGGCATGATCCCGGCATTCTGGAATCGAGCCCCACATCCGGGCCCCTCTGCTGGGAGCCTGCTTCTTCCTCTCTCACTCCCCGTGCTTGTGTTCTCTCTTTCACTAGCTGTCTCTCTCTGTCAAATAAATAAATAAAATCTTAAAAAAAAAAAGAAGATGACTTCGCAAGGTACAAATGTAAACATATAAAACATAAACATAGGGGCACCGGGGTGGCTCAGTTGGTTAATCATTCAACTCTTGGTTTCTGCAAAGGTCATATCTCAGGATGGTGAGCCCTACATCAGGCTCCCCACTCACTGGGGAGTCTGTTTGAAAGATTCTCTCCCTCTGTCCCTTCCCCACTCAATTTCTCTCTCCCTTTCTCTCTCTCAAATAAATAAATCTTTTTAAAAAAGGAAACATAAATTTCAACTCAGAAGTAGGCAATTTTCTATTTACATTGTTAAGGGTGGTTAAATTATACAGGGGACATATCCTAAGTGGGTTGTGATTTCCTCATTCATTTCTTCTCTTTCTCCTCGAAAACATAAACACTGTAGGACTTCCAAGAATAACTCACGTGCTGAGTCTGGAGAGTGAAGAAGTTGGAGCTCCTGCTGAGGTGTCACAACTGCTAGGACCATAGAAGTGACCCAAGGTCTAGATATGTCATTGCCTAGGGGCCAAGATGACTTGTCCAAAGAAGATATTTTGAAGTTACTGGAACACATGGAGAGTTTCTAGGCTCTTCCCTAGAAAACTAAAAGATAATGTAGTTAGGGAGAAGGACCAGGGAGGAAAATCTCTCTCAGAACTTCCAGACACATAGACTGGACTAGATTAGCACTTAGGCTCTTGCATTCTGCAGAAACTGGACAAAAATTGACTGGGAAATGTCAAGGAGTCCTCCATGTGCTGTCATGCACGTGGTATCTGAAACACCAGAGGAAGGATAGGTATCTCTTCATGTCAGGGACGCTTGAACTGAGTCTCAGAGAGGTAGCAAGTCAGAGGGAAGAAAGGAGATTATAGAATTGGTTCCTACATTATCCGTTCATTGGGCATTCCTTTTCTTCAAGTACCATAAACTCCTGTTTTCCTCCCAGTCCCCTTCACTGCATTCTCTGCCTTGGGGATCTGCATATTTTCCTTGTAGCCTATATACCTTTCTGGCTTAAATCCTTTCCTTTTATCTGCCATTCTTACACTAAGTCCACATATGTCTGCAAAAGTCATATCACAAAGTAGTGATCTCATTGACATCTCCACTACAATTTTTCTCTGGAACACCATTCTTGAAGTGTCAAAACCAGAATTCACCCCAAATCCCAAACGTGGGTCTTTCTTGAGCAATGATCCCACCAATCACCCAATTCCCAAAACCTTCCCATTCTACCCTCATTGGTGTTCCTCTGCCTCATCTCCACCAGCTCAGAGAAAGGGATCTACCTTCTCAACACCAAATTGTAAATGAGAGTTCCAGAAGGCCTGACAAGCTCTAGTGGAATATTCCTAAATTATTTTGGCTAATTCAATTTTCTTCAGGCTTTAGCAGTTTTTATATGCAGAATAAGCTATGAAGGACTCAGTTGTGGGACTGGGAACCACAGGGCAGCTCCAGCATCCCATCAGCGATATGAAGTGCAAGCTTTGGGACATGGGCAATGACTGAAGTAAAGCAGCCACTGGAGAACTGTGAAGAAAGGGAGCAAAAGGCCAAAAAATTTGATTTTGACTACTCATTACTGGTGAAAAAAACCCAGGGAGGTGAAGGGATGTCTGGGTTAGATCTTACTCTGTAGGGGAGAGGAGGATCAGGGGAACTCCAACTCTAACCAGAGCAGTTCCAGAACTGGCAAAAGTGTGTTTCCTGGGTTTAGGTTCCTAAGTTGGAACAGGCTTCTTACAATGAAACCTTCCTTCCCAGAGAAATTCATGTGTATTTGTGAGGATGCAGTGGAGTGGGCATTGGAGTTAGCAGGGTCATCACCAGTTGAGTGGGCTTAGCGCTCCTCAGTGTGCAGCCTCAAGGAAGGGTTCTTGGGCATGGCAGAGCTCTAGACACCAGATTCCCAGAAACCTGGGAGTGGTGCCTGCTGTCCCTCCAATGTACCAAATCCCGGTACTTTAAGGTCTGTTGTCATGGGATCACAGGGGCCAAATTAGGGAGTCAGAAATGTGTCCATCGGGGTTGAGGAAAGTGGTCATATTTTTGGATGTTAAATGGGCTCCTCTCAAGGAACCCACAAATCTTCTTTTTGTCCAGAAGTACCCGAATAAAGATAAGCAATACAATAGTCCACAGTAATAAATAAATAAATAAATAAATAAATAAATAAATAAATAAATTGCATATGCATATATCCAAGTTGTGTTTCTTTTCAGACCATAAGCATTAATAAAATTGTAATCCTTAGCACTCCTGCTAAATACATTTTAAAACCTTGTTTCAAAGTAGAAAATTGAGTAAGACAGGCAATATTTTGTGCTTAAGAAGAGGATATATCACATGGTTATAAAAAATCGAATGTTTTGATGCCTCTAGACTCCTTTCCAAGACCTCACAATCTAACGGAGTAAATAGAGCATATGGTAAGCAGCGAGTGAGCAATATGAACATCAATGCTAAGAATTAGTAAAACACAGAAAAAGTATAGTTTAAAATGTGTTTTTTTGTGTTATGTTAGTAACCATACAGTACATCATTAGTTTTTGATGTCATGTTCCATGTTTCATTGTCTGCGTACAATAGCCAGTGCTCCATGCAATACATCCCCTCCTTAATACTTTTTAAAAAAAGATTTTATTTATTTGAGAGAGAAAGAGAATGAATACACAAGCAGGGGAAGGGCAGAGGGGGGAGAGGCAGGGAAAGAGGGGGAAGCAGACTCCCCACTGAGCAGGGACCCCAAGGCAGGTGTTGATCCCAGGACCCTGAGGTCAAGACCTGAGCCAAAGGTGGATGCTTCATCGACTGAGTCACCCAGGAGCCCCTAAAATGTGATCTTAATAAAACCACGATATACCATCAAACTTCTAATACACTTAAGAAATGTAGCAGATATTGATGCTGACTGACAGAAATTTTTAAAGTGATGGCATGTTTTTCCTTTTCAACATTTCCTTGGTGATTTGGGGTTTCTGGTTCTACACAAATTTAAGGGCTGTTTGTTCCAACTCTTTGAAAAATGTTATTGGTATTTTGATCGGGATGGCATTGAAAGTGTAGATTGCACTGGGTAGCATAGACATTTTAACTATGCTTATTCTTCCGATCCATGAGCATGGAATGTTTTTCCATCTTTTTGTGCCTTCTTCAATGTCTTTCAAGAGTGATCTGTAGTTTCTAGAATATAGATCCTTTAACTCTGTGGTTAAGTTAATTCTGAGATATCATATGATTTTTGGTGCTATTGTAAATGGAATCGATTTCCTAATTTCTCTTTCTTCAGTCTCATTGTTCATGTATAGAAATGCGACTGATTTCTGGGCATTGATTTTGTATCCTGCCACATTACTGAATTGCTCTATAACTTCTAGTAATTTGGGGGTGGAGTCTTTTGGGTTTTCTAAATATTGTTCATGTCATCTGTGAGGAGAAACAGTTTGACTTCTTCTTTGCCAATTTGAATACTTTTTATCCTTTTTCGTTGTCTGATTGCTGTTGCAAGGACTTTTAGTACTATGTTGAAAAATAATGGTGAGAGTTGGCAACCTTGTCGTGTTCCTGATCTTAAGGGAAAGGCATTCAAAGCTGGGGACATCACGTTGCCTGATTTCAAGCTATACTACAAAGCTGTGATCACAAAGACAGCATGGTACTGGCACAAAAACAGACACATAGATCAATGGAACAGAATAGAGACCCCAGAAATGGACCCTCGGCTTTATGGACAACTATTCTTTGATAAAGAAGGACAAGACATCCAGTGGAAAAAAGACAGTCTCTTCAATAAATGGTGCTGGGAACATTGGACATCTCATATGCAAAAGAATGAAACTTGAGCACTCTCTCACACCATACATAAAGATAAACTCCAAATGGATGAAAGACCTCAACGTGAGACAGGAATCCATCAAAATCCTAGAGAAGAACATAGGCTACAACCTCTTTGACATCGGCCACAGCAACTTTTTTCATTACACATCTCCAAAGGCAAGAGAAAGAAAAGAAAAAATGAACTTGTGGGACTTCTTCAAGATTAAAATTTTCTACACAGCCAAGGAAACATTCAAAAAACCCTAAGAGGCAGCCCATGGAATGGGAGAAGATATTTGTAAATGACACTACAGATAAAAGTCTGGTATCAAAGATTTATAAAGAACTTTTCAAACTCTATACACGGGAAACAAATAATTAAATCAAAAAATAGGCGGAAGATATAAACATACAGTTATCCAATGGAGTCAATACAAATGGCTAACAGACACATGAAAAAATGTTCAAAATCATTAGGCATCAGGGAAATTCAAATCAAAACCACCTTGAGATACCACCTTATGCCAGTTAGAATGGCAAAAATTGAAAAGGCAAGAAACAACAAATGTTGGAGAGGATGTGGAGAAAGGGGATGCCTCTTACACTCTTGGTGGGAATGCAAGTTGGTACAGCCACTTTGGAAAACAGTGTGGAGGTCCCTCCAAAAGTTAAAAGTAGAACTACCCTATCACCCAGTAATTGCACTACTGGGTATTTACCCAAAGGTACGGACATAGTGACGAGAAGGGCCATATGCACCCCAATGTTCATAGCAGCATTGTGCACAATAGCTAAATTGTGGGAGGAGCTGAGATGCCCTTCAACAGATGAATGGATTAAGAAGATGTGGTCCATATATACAATGGAATATTACTCAGCCATCAGAAAGAACGATTACCCAACATTTGCAGCAACATGGATGGGACTGGAAGAGATTATGCTAAGTGAAATAAATCAAGCAGAGAAAGACAATTATCATATGGTTTTGCTCATTTATGGAACATAAGAAATAGCTGGGAGATCAGTAGGAGAAGGAGGGCAAGAATGAAGGGGTGGTAAACAAAAGGGGGAATGAACCACAAGAGACTATGGACTTTGGGAAACAAACTGAGGGTTTCAGAGGGAAAGGGGGTGGGGGATTGGGATAGGCTGGTGATGTGTATTAAGGAGGGCACATATTACACGGAGCACTGGGTGTTATATGCAAACAATGAATCATGGAACACTACATCAAAAATTAAGGATGTACTGTATGGTGACTAACATAACATAATAAAAAAAATTTAAAAAAATAAAAATAAAAATAGAGCCATGGCATGTAGTGATTTTTTTATTGAAATTTGGTTCTCATCAGACAATTTTGAAAACAAGCAAGACTTGTTTTAGAAGGATCATTGTTGACATTGGGGCTATGCCTCTCATGACTTCGCCAGTACTTTCCAAAGCATAATATCTTGCTGTGCTTTACACTGATATCCTGAAAAGAATCTTCAAAAGGTAATAAAAGAAGAAAAAAATGTATCTTAAGAATGATCTTTTTTTTAAAAGATTTTATTTATTTATTTGACAGAGACAGAGACAGCCAGCGAGAGAGGGGACACAAGCAGCGGGAGTGGGAGAGGAAGAAGCAGGCTCCTAGCAGAGGACCCTGATGCGGGGCTTGATCCCATAATGCCAGGATCATGCCCTGAGCCGAAGGCAGACGCTTAACCGCTGTGCCACCCAGGCGCCCCAAGAATGATCTTTTTATAGTCTTACTGATGAGTAAAATATTTTTTTCTAAAGTTAGGAAAATGCTTTCTTCAGAAAGTGTTAAAACTGTTCATTTTTGATGCCATGAGAAGGCTGCTCCCATTGATTAAATTAAGACATCAAACAATTCACTGAAAATATCTCTAAACACTTTCTGAATTAATACCACTTTTGAATTTTGCACAATGCATGCCCAGCATAGCAACATCAACACCAACTAAGGATCTGTTAGAAAAGTTAAATTCTGGATCTTTGTTGCAGAATTCCTGAATCAGAACCCATGGAATGGGACCCAGGAATATCTGTTTTAACAATTCCTCTATATCAGATGATTCTGATACTTTGCTACAGTTTGAGGATCATTGACCTAAAGCTTGGCTTCTCCTTAGATTGATTACACACAGACACACAGACATACACACACACACACACACAGAGTCTTTAATATACACACATACATTTATATAATATT
The DNA here is from genome assembly GCF_002007445.2 of Ailuropoda melanoleuca. Classification (NCBI taxonomy): domain Eukaryota; kingdom Metazoa; phylum Chordata; class Mammalia; order Carnivora; family Ursidae; genus Ailuropoda; species Ailuropoda melanoleuca. The sequence continues at coordinate 40,609,873 of NC_048225.1, forward strand.
GTTGCATCCAGAGGCCTTTGATTTTCTCTGATAATAAAACTGAGAAAATTATCTCCTCCCAAACATGAGGAAGAAATAAGTATTTCATCATCTCAGAAATACTTTCTGACTTAGTCATTTTGATGGAAATTCTTTGGTGCAAAGTTTGTCTTGTATTTTCTAGAAGTATGTTTTCCTACTGTCACTACTTCTATTTCTTGGGGGAAACTATCTTTTTCTTTGTGCATTGATCTTTTCCTTGTAGATGAAGTGTCCATTGTTAGCTAGGAAGACCACGGAGATAAAGTGCCCAACCCATCACATCAAGTCATGGTATGCACATGACATCAGTAGTGATTAAATTTGATCACTTAGTTAAGGTACTGTTTGCTTGATTTCTTCCTGTAAAGTTACTAATTCTCTCCTTCCTTACGTTGTTCTTCATAATTAAGTCACCAAATATGGAGCAGACATTTATGGGCTTTCCAATAACCGGAATTATAATGCTTTAGTGAATATCTCTTACATTTCCTTGTGTCATTTAGTGCTTATTAAAAGTAGTTGAAAAGGAATTGAGAGTTGCTTCACAGGAGAGATACTAAGTTGTGTGCTAAAATAGCATACCAGTTTGTGGAAATGCTCTTTATTTTACACTGTAGTTAACCCTAAATATTATTAACATTTTTTTTATTTTTTAAATTTAGTACATAAACATTTTAATTGCCAAACTAACAGGGGAATATAGAAATGCCATATGTGCCTAAAAATGCATTTTTCCATTACTTGGGTGGTGTGGATTTACTCAGGATTCTTTATTTATGAATTCATTCATCATATTTGCCTATTTTTTCTAATAGGTAATTAATATTTATCTATCAATTTGCATTATATTATTTTCTATCTACTGTTATTTTCCCATTACCTCTGTAAACTTTTTGCTTTGTCAATGAAGGCTTGTATTTTACTAAACATACAGAAAATTGTACATCTTAGAAGTGTCCATAAAAATGATTCCTGAGAAGGAAGGAATTTTGGTAAAAGGATTATAGATTATAGTCCCATGCTCAAGACTATCTTTACTGAGGAGAAAAAAATACCAGGCTGCATTGCATTGACAAGAGAAATATGCATATGGCTCCTCATGTCTTCTTTATCACAGGCTCAATGTGTGGGATCCCTTATAGACAGAACTTACAGGAAGCAGTACAACATGTTAAATGAACATTTGCTTCTTTATATGAGTCCCTTTGAGTTAACTATTCATTTTCTATGCTAGTTCTGAAAAGTTTACTTGAAACATTGCCATATCATGATACTAAAATTTGACCCTTGTTGAAGTTTATGAAGAAAAACAAGGGTCTGAGTGTTCAGATACTGCACTTTGATCAGAGGTTGATGTTAACAAGCTCTTCCTTCAGCCAAGAGGTGATGAGTTACTAGAATTTAGAGAAATGATAATGGCTGTCAGATACTTGGATTTATCCAACTAGGTCAGGCTTGAAGAGAAGACTAAGCACCTCTCCCTTGGTCTATTAAACTGAGATATATACCACTGCATTTCTTTACCCCAGTCTGGTTCAAATCTGAAAGTAAAACACATTGCTCACAATGCAGAGGGGCCTTGGAAATACTGTGCTAAGTGAGAGAAACCAAATACAAAAAGCCACACGTTGTGTGACTCAATTTGCATGAAGTGTACAAAATAGACAAATATCCATAAAGACTGCAAAGAGAGTTAGGGATGAGGAGGGATGGGAAGGAGGTCAGGGAGTAAATATTAATGGGTTTTTGTTATTTGGGGAGTGATGGAAATGTCCTGGGATTAAATAGTTATGATAGTTGCACAGCTCTTTGGATACTACCAAAAACCACTGAATTATGTACTTTAAAGGACTGACTTTGATGGTATGCAAATTTCATCTCACTAAATTATTATTAAAAAAGAGGAAAAGGTATTGATTATATTCCAGAAAACGTTCCAAAACAAACAATTTTTGTTAAAGGAAAATTTAATAAACAAATTTATACATTCAATGTGGTTATACCATTTTATAAACATACGATAGTTCTGTTGCCTTAAGTCACAGTGTGCTCAAAGGTCACTATTATTCTGTTGCCTCACATGAAAAGGTTTCAGGACAGGGGGATTCATCAAATAAATGCTCATTAAACTTGATTTTTCAGGGGGCACCAAAGCAAAGGGGGAAACTATATATGAGGGAAACTTTGCAAACATCATAGAAGCTCACAGTTCGATTACTGTAATCTACAAACACTCCAGTCTGACCCAGAGGCCTTTTCACGTACTGAATTAGGGGTGGAGAGTTGGTGGAGAGACCATAACGATTGTTTATCTTCAATGAAAACAGAAGAAATGCTTCCGCAGGATGAATAATGCCATCAGTATCATTGGTCAAGGAATCTTTACAGACTCCCAGAATCCAATTTGGGGAGCACATGACATCCTCCTCCTAGTAATGCCTACTAGAGGTGAAGACCTGAGGTCCCCAGGCTGCAAAGCTCTCGGCCCCCTGGGACTCTCCAGATATGCCTTGGTGGGTGACTCCAAGCATCACACTACCAGCATCCTTAGAAAGGTGCCTGTAGCTACTGGATGCTTCCTGACTCAGAACATTAGCGAATGGGATTTCCATGTCCTGAGGGGCAGGGACTCTCTATCCACAACTACCCTCTTCATTTCCCCTCCTCTGAGGCAATGCAAAACAAACACTAAAGAGAGTTCAGACTGGCTTATCTGTGAAGACCAAGAGTTGTCACTACTGAGTGGAAGGCCTCAGGCAGAGCGAGTCAGGCATCTGGCATTGGGCGCTGGTTGCCGATCTTACCTCTACCAAGGCCTAAGGTCACAGCGACCTCAGCACGCCACGTTAGCCTTGGGGCGAGCTCCTCTCAGCAGCTGTGACGTGTCTAGAATTCGTCATAGGAGAACATCACTGTCTGTTCTTCGTGCCTTTCCTCTAAAGAACAGCCTCAGAGCATTGTCTCTGAGTTCGCGCCACTGCCAGCACAGTGGTGGGGGACCTGGTGCCTTAGTGCAAGTTCCTCCATCTGGAAGCTTCTCTCTTAAACACCATTCATCTATGCACAGACTTAGTTTGCTTCCATATCTTGGCCATGGGGAATAGTGCGGCAGTGAACATGAAAGTGCAGATAACACTTCGGAATACTGGTTTAATTTCCATCAAATAAACACCCACAAGTGGGATTGCTGGATCACAGAATCACATGAAGAAAAATGATACTCCTTCCATCCACATTCTGAGGGATGAATTTACTATAACTTTGAGATCACAAGAAAAAAAACAGCTCTTGTAACGGGGGACACGGAGACTCTACCCAAACAGGATTGTCTGAGTCAGTGCAGCAGGCCCCTCCCCCAGAAGGCAGGCTGAAAAATCAAGAAGCCCACATCCCTAAGATCCCTATAAAACTAGGGCACATTGCCTGGGTCCTGGTCAATAATTTGGGTTCTAGACAACCCCGCACCGTCTCCTCATCAGAATAACAAGAAGGAGAAATCCCCCCCAGCAAAGAAAAGACAATGAGTCTGTGGCCTCTGGCACAGAACTAATGGATATGGATATAACCAAATTATCAGAAATGGAATTCAGACTAACAATATTCAAGATGATGGGTAAATTTGAAAAAAAGTATTAACGAAAATGTTAATGAGAATATGGAATCTCTAAGGGTGGAAATGAGAGCTAACCTGGCAGAAATTAAAAATTGTATGAGCCAAATGCAGTCAAAACTAGAGGCTCTGATGGCCAGGGTGAATGAGGCAGAAGAACGTATCAGTGAATTGGAGGATGGGTTAGCAGAAGAAAAAGCTAAAATAAAATCCAGACTCAAAAAAATCCATGCACAGGAATGTAGGTTACAGGAGATTACTGACTCAATGAAACGTTCCAATGTCAGAATCATTGGCATCCCCAAGGGGTGGAGAAAGAGAGAGATCTAGAAGAGATATTTGAACAAATTGTAGCTGAAAACTTTCCTAATCTAGCAAGGGAAACAAACATTCATGTCCAAGAGACAGAGAGGACCCCCTCACAAGCTCAACCACGACAAACCTATGCCACGTCACGTCATAGTGCAATTCGCAAATAATAGATCCAAGGATACAGTATTGAAAGAAGCCAGGGCAAAGAAATTTCTCACATACCAAGGCAAAGGTATCAAAATTGCATCAGACCTGTCTACACAGACCTGGAATGAGAGAAAGGGTTGGGGGGGCACTTTTAAATCTCTTTCAGAGAAAACATGCAGTCAAGGATCCTTTATCTTCTCATTCAGAATTGATGGAGAAATAAAGATCTTCCAGAATCTCCAGTCATTGACCAAATTCATAACCACGAAACCAGCCCTACAGGAGCTATTAAGGGGGGTTCTATAAAGGTAAAAAGGCCCCAAGAGTGATAAAGAACAGAAAGTCACAATCTATAAAAACAAAGACTTTACTGGCAACATGGCAATATTAAAATCATACTCTCAATAATCAGTCTCAATGTGAATAGCCTAAATGCTCCCATAAAATGCCACAGGGTTGAAGATTGGATAAAAAGACATGACCCATCCATTTGCTGTCTACAAGAGACTCATTTTACCTAAAGATACATTCAGACTGAAAGTAAAGGGATGGAAAACCATCTTTCACGCCAATGGACCTCAAAAGAACGCTGGGGTAGCAATTCTCATATCAGACAGATTGGATTTTAAACTAAAGACTATAGTTAGAGACATAGAATAGCACTATATTATTCTTAAAGGATATATCCAACAAGTGGAGATGACAGTTATAAATATCTATGCCCCCAACAGGGAGCAGCAAGATACAAAAGCCAACTCTTAACCACAATAAAGAGACATATAGATAAAAATACGCTGATAGTAGGGGACCTCAATATTACACTATCAGCAATAGACAGATCACCTAAGCAAGAAATCAGCAAAGAAAAAAGAGGTTTGAATGCCATCCTCGACGAGTTGGACCGCATAGATATATATAGAACGCTACAGCCCAGAACCAAAGGATACTCATTGTATTCTAATGCCCATGGAACATTCTCAAGAATAGACCATGTTCTGGGAGACAAAACAGGTCTCAACCGATACCAAAAGATTGAAATTATTCCCTGCATATTCTCAGACCACAATGCTTTGAAATTGGAACTCAACCACAAGGAAAAATTTGGAAGAAACTCAAACACTTGGAGACTAAGAACCATCCTGCTCAGGAAAGATTAGATAAACCAGGAAATCAAAAATCAATTCAAACAATTATGGAGACCAACGAGAACGAAAACACAATGGTCCAAAACCTATGTGATACAGCAAAGGCAGTCCTAAGGTGGAAATACATAACCATCCAAGCTTCACTCAAAAGAATAGAAAAATCTAAAATGCAGTTTTTATATTCTCGCCTCAAGAATTTGGAACAGCAACAGAGGGACAGACCTAACCCACGCACGAGGAAGCATTTAACCAAGATTGGAGCAGAAATCAATGAATTAGAAACCAGGAGTACAGTAGAGCAGGTAAACAGGACTAGAAGCTAGTTCTTTGAGAGAATCAATAAAATTGACAGACCACCGGCAAGACTTATCCAAAAGAATAGAGAAAGGACCCAAATTAATAAAATTATGAATGAAAAAGGAGAGGTCACAACCAACACCAATGAAATTGGAAGGATTATTAGAAGCTTTTATCAACAGCTTTATACGAATAAATTAAGCAATCTGGAACAGATGGAGGCCTTCCTAGAAACCTGTAAACTACCAAGACTGAAACAGGAAGAAATTGATTTTTTAAACAGGCCAATTAAATATGAAGAGATTGAGTCAGTGATAAATAACCTTCCAAAAAACAAAACTCCAGGCACGGATGGTTTGCCTGGGGAGTTCTTCCAAACTTTCAAAGAAGAAATAATACCTATACTCCTAAAGCTATTTCAAGAAATAGAAACAGAAAGAAAGCTACCAAACTCATTCTATGAGGCCAATATTACCTTGATCCCCAAACCAGGCAAAGACTCGATCAAAAAGGAGAATTAAAGACCAATATCCCTAATGAATATGGACGCCAAAATCCTCAAAAAGATCCTGGATAATAGAATCCAACAGTACATTAAAAGGATTATCCATCATGACCAAGTGGGATTCATCCCTGGGATGCAAGGGTGGTTCAACATTCACAAATCTCTCAGTGTCTTAGATTTATCCAGAAGGAAAAATTTAAAAATCATATGATTCTCTCAATAGATGCAGAAAAAGCATTTGACAAAATACAGCATCCTTTCCTGATTAAAACCCTTCAGAGTGTAGGGATAGAGGGTACATTCCTCAATCTCATAAAAACCATCTATGAAAAGCCTACAGCAAATATCATTCTCAATGGGGAAAAGCTGGAAGCCTTTCCCTTAAGATCATGAACACGACAAGGATGCCTACTCTCGCCACTATTATTCAACATACTAGTAGAAGTCCTTGCAACAGCAATCCGACAACAAGAAGGGATGAAATGTATCCAAATCGGCAAAGAAGAAGTCAAACTGTCTCTCTTCGAAGATGACATGATACTCTATATGGAAAACCCAAAGGAATCCACTCCCAAACTATTAGAAGTTATAGAACAATTCAGTAATGTAGTGGGATTCAAAATCAATGCTCAGAAATCAGTTGCATTTCTATACACGAATAATGAGACTGAAGATAGAGAAATTAGGGAATCCATCCGATTTACAATAGCACCAAAAACCATACGTTACCTTGGAATTAACTTAACCAGAGACGTAAAGGACCTATATGCTAGAAACTATAGATCACTTTTGAAAGATATTGAGGAAGACATAAAAAGATGGAAAAATATTCCATGCTCATGGATTGGAAGAATTAACATAGTTAAAATGTCCATACTACCCAGAGCAATCTACACTTTCAATGCTATCCCGATCAAAATACCGAGGACATTTTTCAAAGAACTGGAACAAATAGTCCTTAAATTTGTATGGAACCAGAAAAGGCCCCGAATCTCCAAGGAACTGTTGAAAAGGAAAAACAAAGCTGGGGGCATCACAATGCCGGATTTCGAGCTGTACTACAAAGCTGTGATCACAAAGACAGCANAGTGGGATTCAAAATCAATGCTCAGAAATCAGTTGCATTTCTATACACGAATAATGAGACTGAAGATAGAGAAATTAGGGAATCCATCCGATTTACAATAGCACCAAAAACCATACGTTACCTTGGAATTAACTTAACCAGAGACGTAAAGGACCTATATCCTAGAAACTATAGATCACTTTTGAAAGATATTGAGGAAGACATAAAAAGATGGAAAAATATTCCATGCTCATGGATTGGAAGAATTAACATAGTTAAAATGTCCATACTACCCAGAGCAATCTACACTTTCAATGCTATCCCGATCAAAATACCGAGGACATTTTTCAAAGAACTGGAACAAATAGTCCTTAAATTTGTATGGAACCAGAAAAGGCCCCGAATCTCCAAGGAACTGTTGAAAAGGAAAAACAAAGCTGGGGGCATCACAATGCCGGATTTCGAGCTGTACTACAAAGCTGTGATCACAAAGACAGCATGGTACTGGCACANATACTAGCACAAAAACAGACACATAGACTAATGGAAGAGAATAGAGAACCTAGAAATGGACCCTCAGCTCTTTGGGCAACTAATGTTTGATAAAGCAGGAAAAAACATCCAGTGGAAAAATGACAGTCTCTTTAATAAATGGTGCTGTGAAAATCGGACAGCTTCATGCAAAAGAATGAAACTTGACCACTCTCTCACACCATACACAAAGATAAACTCCAAATGGATGAAAGACCTCAATGTGAGACAGGAATCCATCAAAATTCTAGAGGAGAACATAGGCAACAACTTCTATGACATCGGCCAGANCTAGAGGAGAACATAGGCAGCACCCTCTACAACATCGCCCAAAGCAATCTTTTTCATGACACATCTCCAAAGGCAAGAGAAACAAAAGATAAAATTAACTTGTTGGACTTCATCAAGATAAAAAGCTTCTGCACAGCCAAGGAAACAATCAAAAAAATTAAGAGGCAGCCCACGGAATGGGAGAATATATTTGCAAATGATGCTACAGATAAAAGACTTGTATCCAAGATCTACAAAGAACTTCTCAAACTCAATNAAACTTCTCAAACTCAATACGTGAGAAGCAAATAAACAAATCATAAAATGGGCAGAAGATATGAATAGACACTTTTCCATTGATGACATACAAATGGGTTACAGACACATGAAAAAATATTCAAAATCCTTAGCCATCAGGAAAATTCAAATCAAAACCACACTTAGATACCACCTTACACCAGTTAGAATGGCAAAATTGACAGGCAAGAAACAACAATTGCTGGAGAGTATGTGGAGAAAGGGGATCCCTCCTACATTGTTGGTGGGAATGCAAGTTGTTACAGCCACTCTGGAAAACAAAGTGCAGGTCCCTTAAAAAGTTAAAAATTGATCTACCCTATGATCCAGCCATTGCACTACTGGGTGTTTACCCCAAAGATACAGACGTAGTAAAGAGAAGGGCCATATCCACCCCAATATTCATAGCAGCATTGTCCACAATAGCTAAGTCATGGAAGAACTGAGATGCCGTTCAACAGATGACTGGATTAAGAAGTTGTGGTCCATATATACAATGGAATATTACTCAGCTATCAGAAAGAACGAATTCTCAACATTTGCTGCAACATGGACGGCACTGGAGGAGATAATGCTAAGTGAAATAAGTCAAGCAGAGAAAGACAATTATCATATGATTTCTCTCATCTATGGAACATAAGAACTAGGAGGATCGGTAGGGGAAGAAAGGGATAAAGAAAAGGGGGGTAATCAGAAGGGGGAATGAAACATGAGAGACTATGGACTAGCAGCATTGTCCACAATAGCTAAGTCATGGAAGAACTGAGATGCCGTTCAACAGATGACTGGATTAAGAAGTTGTGGTCCATATATACAATGGAATATTACTCAGTTATCAGAAAGAACGAGTTCTCAACGTTTGCTGCAACATGGACGACACTGGAGGAGATAGTGCTAAGTGAAATAGTCAAGTAGAGAAGACAATTATCATACGTTTTCTCTCATCCATGGAGCATAAGAACTAGGAAGGTTGGTAGGGGGAGAAAAGGTTAAAGAAAGGGGGTGTAATCAGAAGGGGGAATGAAGCATGAGAGACTATGGACTCTGAGAAGCAAACTGAGGGCTTCAGAGGGGAGGGGGATGGGGGAATTGGATAGACTGGTGATGGGTAGTAAGGAGGGTAGGTATTGCATGGTGCACTGGGTGTTATACGCAACTAATGAATCATCAAAGTTTACATCAGAAACCAGGGATGTACTGTATGGCGACTAACATAATATAATAAGAAAACATTAAAACAAAACAAATAAAAAGTGTTGTCACTACCTCTATAGCACACAGAAACCCTTCAATCATACATAAAGAGGAAAAATATCCAGACATATCGTGAACTGGGAAGCAGTCTATCTGGATAATTTAATTCAGGACACACCTAATTTTTTTTCTTTACTTTAGAAAACTTTTCTTGTGTTGTTTGTCTTTAATAACTAATAAATATACAGCACTTACCTATTATGTGTGTGTTTACTGGGATATAACTTGTGCCTGTTACATTTTTCAATGTCAAAAATTTGATAGAAATCCACATAGTTTAAAAACTTCTGAAGAGAATGTTCTTGTTTTACATTATCTGTTCAGACCCTGGATTCAGTCGAATCCCAATTTCAGCCCTCTGCTTAGACCTGCTCTCTACTGTGGGCCTATTATGGTTGAGCCCTGTTAACATACACATCCCTCACCTTTCAGCTGTTTTGAGATTGATCTAATAACATATAATTATTCTGCCAATGTCAATTTTGGTCTTTCTCTGTCAAAACTTTCTGAGTTTAGAAGTAATAAATGTTCTTTGTACAAGGCATGATAAATGCACTCAGATATAGAACAATTTAAAAACTACCACTGCCATAGTTAAACTTTCAAGAGTGGAGTAAACTGAACAAACATACAATATTGTTTGCTACTCTGAGATCTAAATATTCCCTCTCTTCCTATCCCCATGACCAACCTGATAAGGGCTCTTCTCTTGCTTTGTTTGTGTGTAGATATAACTAAAAATATGTATCTTGCTTTCCATTTTCAGAAAAGTACAAGTTGGAAAATTTAGTCTTGATCATTATAATATAACTATTCAGAGAGAAAAGGGATAATAATTTTGGAAAGTCATATACTATCTTCATGTCAGAAAAAAATAAAATTACAAAGGGAAGAAATCTCATTCCCAAGAACTGCTAAAGAGATTGAGGGCTGATTACCAAAGGCTGACTCTTACCTCTGAAGTTGTTCAGTGTATCTAGGATTCCCGTAATGCTCTGTGAAGTGAGCTCTGGGTTCACTGGCTATGGCTTCTGCATCTGCGCCAATTCAGTCCTGTGAAGAATGATATCAGTTACACTTCTGAGCCAAAGGTCAATCACACAAGTGTTATAAAAGTAGCAGTTTTTAATCAAAGAGTTTTCATCAGAATTCTCCCACTTTGGTTAATAATATATACATTATATTCTATACTTATATAAAAAATGTTCTATACTTATAAGATATAAGAAACGTTGCCTTACCTTTTTTCTAAATTTAAATTATATCAAATTTCAACTTCCCCATTCTTCTCAGATAGTATTCCATTTCTAAAATTACTGAGGATCATTCCCTCCCTCTGCTGCACCTCAGGTAAAGCAAAGATCCTGGGGGTCTTACAGAGAGCAGAAAGTTCAGGCAAAGCCTTTGGGATTTCAGTCTGCAAGGAGTCACTAATGATACACTCAGTGTCTAAAAGGGGAAAGCCCAGTGATCATAAAGCTTTGCTCTTTTATTTCCAGAAAAAGAACTAATTGTAGCCTAGCAGCCCTGGTCTTGAGGGTCTACCCTCCAGTGGGCTCTAGGAAGCCATTCCCTCTGAGGCCCTGCCTATAGCAGGATGTGCTATTCCTACTGCTAGGAACAAAATCATACCTCCTTTCCCATTCTTAGGAAGTCTACCTCTCTCCTGTCTTTTTCACATCCAAGGCCCTAGAGTGGGAACCTCTTCTGTGACACCTTAGAAAAATTCCTTTAGTAAGTTTTATTGTGGTGAGGCTGGAGAGGATTGGGGTGGTGGTGGTGGTGGAACAAAGCCCAGAATGTCACATGGTTTCTAAGTATATTTGAATTCAGCCACATAAGAAGAAAATTTCTGAGACCAAGGAGCAGAAGGCCTTCAGGCTTCTTTTAAAACAAATAGAAAGTAAGGGAGCCTGGGTAGCACAGTTGGTTAAGTGTTTGACTCTTGATTCTGGCTCAGGTCATGATCAAAGGTTCCTGAGATCCAGCCCCCCATCAGGCTCCACACTCAGCAGGGAGTCTGCTTAAGATTCTCTCTCTCTCCCTCTGCCCCCTCCCCTGCTCTCTCTCTATTAAATAAATAAATAAATAAATAAATATTTTAAAAAATAGAAAATAGCCACAGAGGATAATGTTAAGAACTCAAAACATGTACATCCACTTTATCAACAAGAACAAGAGACTTCCTCAGCAATCAGAAATCATTAGTGCAAACTCACCTTTGCAATACATTTCCCAAGTCCTGCAAGAAAAAAAAAGTAATATTAATCATGAGAGTTTTGTTCTTTTGCATCTTCTCTAGTATTCTTGTTTGTTTAAATAATGTGTTTTTTCTCTTAGTCTGCTCTAAGGAATAATCAGAAACTACTTTCATAATAGAACCTACACTAAAGCATGACAGGCTTCCTTGGGATGTCTTAAGTAAGGAAGGAGGTCAAGAAGAGGCTGTATAGTGATGCATTATGATTTAGGTTTCCACTGTCACTCAGCACCCAGTCTTATTCCCAAGAAGATATCTGACCATTTACAATAACAATTAAAGTAAAACAGCGAAATTAGATACAAAAAAATCTATAGAATGCATTGAAATTGATTACTAAATTCTTTAACTCTTGCCTAAGCAAAGGGCAAAACATCAGCATCTTCAGCATTACTTCCAGGGCTGGAGGGGGCATGGTGGTTGGAGAACAGAGAATGACAATGGACTAGGGCAACATAAATTGAGAATTACCCCAACTCAATCTTCCTCTGGTTACAGGTTTTTTCTGATTTTGGATAATTTATCCGTGTGGTTAGTACTCCTGATTACACAGTGATAATTTTGTCCTAGGTGAGCTATATAAGAGGGTAAAAATCTCCCAAGGATTACTAGGATATGAGGAAATAAGTGGTTGGACAGACATAATGATGGGAGTCAATGAGTATTATCACTTGGATGAGAATAATGGTATATGTGGGTAACATTTCAATGTCATGGCAACATTGCCCAAAAAAGGATTCCTGCCTCTGAGGATGGACCCTCCTTTCTCACCTGGAATAGCTCCACATCAGGCTTGTGGCACATCTCAGTCAGCTCTCTGTACATTTCTGTCAGGCTTTCTTTCTGTTGGGTCATTCTGACTTCACTTTCCTTGAGTTGTTGGACAGTCTCCTTTGCTTCTTTCTCCAGTGTCTCCAGACAGAGATGCTCCCTTTCATGGAGAAACAGATGCATCTGCTGATGCTGCACTTTGATCATTATCTTCCTTAAGGCTGCATAGTCCTGAAGAGATAGTAGATGCAAAGCGTTAAATATCCTCACTCTTAGCAGAGAGTTCTACTTCCTTTGTGTCATCAAGGAAGTACTTGACAAACTTTGTGCCCAAATCTCCACGTGTCTTGAATATTTACTGGTCCTTTATGTACACACTTTCTCTAGGTTCTCAGACTCCTTCCCTGTTTGAATCAAGACCTCTAATGGTCTTAGGCTCTCCCTCTGTGATACTCTATAAATTATTTCCTTTCTCACTGGAAACACTTTTCTCTCTTGTTCTTTTGCCTGATTTTCCTATTTAAAAATATTTATGTATACATCATATTTTATAGATTTTTGAATTAAATTATCTAATTTTTCTCCAGGTGCTACCCTATTGCTCTCCTCTCTTTCTCCTCAAATTTATTGTGATTTTTTCTTAAACTCAGTGTCTGAGAAGTTTCATCCAAACCTTCAAGTTTGGACTAGGAATACCTTTCATGCCCTAGTTATCCCATATACTAGCATTCTTTGCACTAGCTTTCATGCTCTTGTATATTTGTGTTTACTGATATATCATTTGAAACCACAACTTTTTTCTTGGAAAAAAATTATCCTTTAACTGGTAACTTAAATTTAGCTACAAGTCTCAACCAGTATTATGTCAATCTGCATAAAAACAGAACATTCATTCTTACCTCAAATGACTGGACTTTGCTAGTTTCTTGATTCAGATCGTTTTGCATTTCTTGAGTCATGTTCCAAAAGAACCCATTCTCTTCAGAAGTTTTTCCTGTGAAATAACCATGATCTTTAGCAACACAGAAGATGATATTGTAGATTTTATCCACTTATCTATGGGAAAAGGCAGGGGCTGAGAAAACCATAATCTTGAGTTAGCATGGAGAGATCAGATTTCTCCCCATTAACCTAATTTGATTCTAATATTTGGAATATCAGAGGTGACAAATGTAATAGAGATTTGAGGTTAGTCTGTAGATAATATAATCCATTTCCTGAGAAATCAGATTTTTATATAATTTGACAGTGAAGTCATCAAGCTTGCATTAGAAGCCAGTGATCCTGGTACTAGCTATCTGTCCCACAATAGCATCCACTGCACATATTTAGATAATGTTTCTAAGGACATTTCTCTTGCTAGAGGCTCAATGTAGCTATGATTATAGCATCAACATTGGTCAACAGCATTGAAAGGATGCATGTACATCTTGGTATTTCTATTGAAAATTCATCGCCTCCACTATCTCCACTCAACTCATCCTCCTTATCATTTTCTTCATCTTTCTTTCTGATTTAGAAGCCATAGGATTCCAAATGGTTTTAGAGGCATTGCTTAACCTATATTCCTCAGCAGCCCACTGCACTGGACTGTGGCTATGAGCCACGTGCTCTGGTGATTCAGGACAGGGCCTGGAGAGCAAGTTCTTGTCAGCCTCACAGAACAGCCCCTTCACTTTTTTGTGCAGCACACAGATCTGCTCCTTGGAGCTGCTGACACGGTAAGATCAGGCCTGTCTGGCAAGGGAAGCCAGCTTCTTGAGTGCAATATTTGTTTTGAAGTCTGACTTCTCTGAAACTCCCCTGCATTCAGGGCAACACATTGGGGTTTGGGCTTCTTCCCAGCAGAGGCACAGGCAGGGACTGCAAAAGCTGTGCCCACAGTCAATGGTGACAGGGTCTAAGTAGTGGTTCGTACAGGTGGAGCAGATGATTTCATTCTGAAAGGATTGCAAGGTGTCCAAATCCATGTCTCCATAAATTTACAAAAAGAAAAGAGACAGAGAGAAAGTCATTCCTCCACCCTGATAAAGGCAGGGGAGGAGCCTTTAGACAAAAAAGCTTGTCTGCTTGAACTCTATCTAATCAACCTATTAATTTAATCCCAGTACAAACGTAGGCATGGTTAAGTATAGACAGGTTGGGTTTGTGCTATGAAACAAATAAGAAAATGGAACAAGAGTGTCCTTGCCATCCTTTTTGTTTCAAATAGACAGTGTTCTCAATCAGAATTAAACTATGTGGACAAGCTTAAAGATTGGGGCAGGGAATAAAAGTTAGGATGGTTCCAGAATTACATTTCTTAGCTGATTGGTCCAGAAACATGTATGGAATCTCAATCTCTCCCTCTCTCTCTTTGTGTGAGTCTTTCTCCATGACTCCATGACTGTAACACACACACACACACACACACACACACACACACACACACACTTCATCTCTATGCTAATAGCCTCCATGTACCCTGTCTCCAAACTGACAAGTGTATTTTTCTAAAGGCAAATAAAATTGATTAGGCTTAATTTAAGCCTGTTTAATTCAAATGAGTGTTGATTTCAACTTTCACTAGTTTAGCAAAACTGTTCCTTTTATTTTTTTATTTTATTTTATTATATTATGTTAATCACCATACAGTACATCCCCAGATTCCGATGTAAAGTTTGATGCTTCATTAGTTGCGGAAAACACCCAGTGCACCATGCAATACGTGCCCTCCTTACTACCCATCACCAGTCTATCCCATTCCCCCACCCCCTCCCCTCTGAAGTCTTCAGTTTGTTTCTCATAGTCCATAGTCTCTCATGTTTCATTCCCCCTTCTGATTACCCCCCTTTTCTTTATCCCTTTCTTCCCCTACCGATCATCCTAGTTCTTATGTTCCATAGATGAGAGAAATCATATGATAATTGTCTTTCTCTGCTTGACTTATTTCACTTAGCATTATCTCCTCCAGTGCCGTCCATGTTGCAGCAAATGTTGAGAATTCGTTCTTTCTGATAGCTGAGTAATATTCCATTGTATATATGGACCACAGCTTCTTAATCCAGTCATCTGTTGAAGGGCATCTCGGCTCCTTCCATGATTTGGCTATTGTGGACAATGCAGCTATGAACATTGGGGTGCATATGGCCCTTCTCTTTACTACGTCTGTATCTTTGGGGTAAACACCCAGTAGTGCAATGGCTGGGTCATAGGGTAGTTCAATTTTTAACTTTTTAAGGGACCTCCACACTGTTTTCCAGAGTGGCTGTACCAACTTGCATTCCCACCAACAATGTAGGAGGGATCCCCTTTCTCCACATCCTCTCCAACAATTGTTGTTTCTTGCCTTGTCTATCTTTGCCATTCTAACTGGCGTAAGGTGGTATCTCAGTGTGGTTTTGATTTGAATTTCCCTGATGGCTAATGATTTTGAACATTTTTTCATGTGTCTGTTAGCCATTTGTATGTCTTCATTGGAAAAGTGTCTGTTCATATCTTCTGCCCATTTTATGATTTGTTTATTTGTTTCTCGTGTATTGAGTTTGAGAAGTTCTTTGTAGATCTTGGATACCAGTCCTTTATCTGTGGTGTCCTTTGCAAATATATTCTCCCATTCCGTGGGCTGTCTCTTAGTTTTTTTGACTGTTTCCTTGGCTGTGCAGAAGCTCTTTATCCTGATAAAGTCCCATAAGTTCATTTTATCTTTTATTTCTCTTGCCTTTGGAGATGTGTCGTGAAAAAGGTTGCTCTGGCCGATGTCATAGAAGTTGTTGCCTATGTTCTCCTCTAGAATTTTGATGGATTCCTGTCTCACATTGAGGTCTTTCATCCATTTGGAGTTTATTTTTGTGTATGGTGTGAGAGAGTGGTCAAGTTTCATTCTTTTGCATGTAGCTGTCCAATTTTCCCAGCACCATTTATTGAAGAGACTGTCTTTTTTCCACCGGATGTTTTTTCCTGCTTTATCAAAGATTAGTTGCCCAAAGAGCCGAGGGTCCATTTCTGGGTTCTCTATTCTGTTCCATTGGTCGATGTGTCTGTTTTTGTGCCAGTACCATGCTGTCTTTGTGATCACAGCTTTGTAGTACAGCTCGAAATCCGGCATTGTGATGCCCCCAGCTTTGTTTTTCCTTTTCAACAGTTCCTTGGAGATTCGGGGCCTTTTCTGGTTCCATACAAATTTAAGGACTATTTGTTCCAGTTCTTTGAAAAATGTCCTCGGTATTTTGATCGGGATAGCATTGAAAGTGTAGATTGCTCTGGGTAGTATGGACATTTTAACTATGTTAATTCTTCCAATCCATGAGCATGGAATATTTTTCCATCTTTTTATGTCTTCCTCAATATCTTTCAAAAGTGATCTATAGTTTCTAGCATATAGGTCCTTTACGTCTCTGGTTAAGTTAATTCCAAGGTAACGCATGGTTTTTGGTGTTATTGTAAATGGGATGGATTCCCTAATTTCTCTTTCTTCAGTCTCGTTATTCGTGTATAGAAATGCAACTGATTTCTGGGCATTGATTTTGTATCCTGCCACCTTACTGAATTGTTCTATAACTTCTAATAGTTTGGGAGTGGATTCCTTTGGGTTTTCCATATAGAGTATCATGTCATCTGCAAAGAGAGACAGTTTGACTTCTTCTTTGCCGATTTGGATACCTTTGATCCCTTTTTGTCTTCTGATTGCTGTTGCAAGGACTTCTAGTACTATGTTGAATAATAGTGGCGAGAGTGGGCATCCTTGTCGTGTTCCTGATCTTAAGGGAAAGGCTTCCAGCTTTTCCCCATTGAGAATAATGCTTGCAGTAGGCTTTTCATAGATGGCTTTTATGAGATTGAGAAATGTACCCTCTATTCCTACACTCTGAAGGGTTTTAATCAGGAAAGGATGCTGTATTTTGTCAAATGCTTTTTCTGCATCAATTGAGAGGATCATATGGTTCTTGAGTCTTTTCTTGTTGATATGATGTATCACATTGATTGATTTGCGAGTGTTGAACCATGCTTGCATCCCAGGTATGAATCCCACTTGGTCATGATGGATAATCCTTTTAATGTACTGTTGGATTCTATTAGCAAGGATCTTGTTGAGGATTTTGGCATCCATATTCATTAGAGAAATCGGTCTGTAATTCTCCTTTTTGAGGGGGTCTTTGCCTGGTTTGGGGATCAAGGTAATATTAGCCTCATAGAATGAGTTTGGTAGCTTTCCTTCTGTTTCTATTTTTTGAAATAGCTTTAGGAGAATAGGTATTATTTCTTCTTTGAATGTTTGGTAGAATTCCCCAGGAAAACCGTCTGGGCCTGGAGTTTTATTATTTGGAAGGTTGTTTATCACTGACTCAATTTCTTCATAGTTAATTGGCCTATTTAAGAAATCTATTTCTTCCTGTTTCAGTCTTGGTAGTTTATAGGTTTCCAGGAAGGCCTCCATCTCTTCCAGATTGCTTAGTTTTTTGGCATATAGCTGTTGATAAAAGTTTCTAATAATCCTTCCTTTTAGGAAATAAAGTATAAAAATCATCTTTTGTTTCTAGTTCGGAAAATAATTTTTTCCAGAGTCGGTTCAGATCATCGGAGAATCTTTGCGTCTTGAACTGGTGCAAGCCACAGTGTTAATCAGCAACAATTAATCATTTTTTTAAGCAAAAAAAAAAAAAAAGAGAATAAGCACCGGGATTTCTTTTCTGCACTAGAAAATACAGAGCTGAGTTAAAGGAAGCATGATCTATTCATCTTTATTTTGGTATTTCCCCATGGTAACCAATACCACTTCTTGGGAGTTCTTACCAGTTGGTTGGATCAATTTTGAACACTTTTCAAATCTAGACTGCACACTAAAGGTTTTAGAAGGATAGAAAATAGGACTTTCACAATAAGGGTTTTCTAACTAATTCAGCACACTAAACTTTTAGGTTGTTGTGTATAAATACTATTACATCCATACATTATGTTGAATATTTCAGGTGCTTTATAGGTTCCATAATTGCATAAAAACTGCAGAAATCTCAGGGAGCCTGGATGGCTCAATTGGGTAAAACTTCTACTCTTGATTTTGGCTCAGGTCATGATCTCAGGGTTGTGGGATCAAGCTCCGAGTCAGGCTCCAAGCTCAGCATGGGGTCTACTTGTCCCTCTCCCTCTGTTCCTCCCCCTGCTCTCTCTCGCTCTCTTTCTCTTTTAAATAAATAAATAAATAAATAAATAAATAAATAAATAAATAACTTAAAAAAAACCTGCAGAAATCTCTAATACTAAAATACTAAAAAGATTTAGTAACACATAAGGGAATGGAATAAAAAGTAGACAACTTAATATAACAAATATTATATATTAAAAATGTTCTAATTACAGATATTTTAAATACTGATGCATTTTAAATAATTAGGAAAGCTATTTGTTTGCTTGGACAAGACCCAAGCAGCACAACAGCTAAACTAAAAGTATTTGTAGAAGAGAAAGTAGGCATGAAGATATTTACTGTAAATTCCATACTCAACAGAGTCTACCGAGTGGCCTCACCTGTGGAAGCTCTGGAAGGTCTGGAAGGTCTGTTGATAGCAGGGTCAGCTGGGATTCTCTGTTCTCCAAAGCCTGGAAGGTGCAAATTCAGTCAATCTACCCCAGAGTAGTCCTCTCTGGACAAATGAGCTTTTTATATAATTAAGCTCACCTAAGGTCACAGCTACTTCTTGAGATTGTCTGTTGTCCTCAAAAAAGAAGTGGAAATGGCTTATTAGGTTATATGGAAAGATTTAAAAGTGGTTACTTAGAGTTTATAGCATACAGAGAAGAACACTGGAGGACAATGCTTTAATAATCTGGATTTGGTTTTGGGGTGTGATGGAAGAAGTTGACCTCACACAAGTTGTTCAAAAAGACATTTCAGTTGAAGCAGTTACTTCATTAAATGATTTTCTATTTGACTTCACAATTTTTAAAATTTGTTTTCTTACTCTTCTTTTTATTTTATTTTTTTAAAAGATTTTATTTATTTATTTGAGAGAAAGAGAGACAGTGAGAGAGAGCATGAGTGAGGGGCAGGGAGAGAGAGAAGCAGGCTCCCCACAGAAGAGGGAGCTTGAAGCAGGACTCAATCCCAGGACCCAGGGATCATGACCTGAGCCAAAGGCAGATAAGATGCTTAATGGACTGAACCACCCAAGCACCCCATTACTCTACTTTTTAAATTTATAATTGCTAATTAAGCTCTAGCTATTGTTTATCTGATTATATAAAAACAATAAAACATTAAATGGAAAAACCAACAAATATGCATGTCTGACTCTTGATTTCAGCTCAGGTCATGATCTCAGGGTCATGGGATCAGGCCCCACAGAGCTCCACACTCAGCACTGACTCTGCTTGGGATTCTCTCTCTCTCCCCCTCTCCCATTGCTCCTCCCCCCACTCATGAACACACCCCTCTCTCTAAAATAAATAAATAAAATCTTTAAAAAATAAAATAAAGAATAAAAAGTGTACCTAGGCACTCAATTGGGTTTTAAATAATTGTATGTATAACTCTGCTAGTTTTATATAATTGTATATATAAACTTGCTAGTTTTTTTCTTACCTTCAATATTTTGATGACTATTTTGCAATGACTGGTTCATGTGAAAATAAAAACTATTTTGCAGACTCTTGTATCTTGGTAAATAATTTTAAACCAAATGCTTTATATATATGTATATATGATATATCTCAATGTATGTACTTGTATTAAAATATTATATAAGATGATAACACTTATTTACACAAAAATTATGTGCGCAATTATCTTTAATAAAATGCATACAGAAAATTATTTTTTTAATCGAGGTATAATTGACATATAACATTATATTAGTCTCAAGTGTTACAACATAATTTGATATTAATATATATTACAAAATGAATGCCACTATAAGTCTAGCTAACAACTATCACCATACATAGTTACAAAATGTTTTTCTCATGATGAGAACTTTTTTTTGTTTCAAATTTTTATTTAAATTCTAGTTGGTTAACATCTACTGTAATATTGGTTTCAGGAGTAGAATTTACTGATTCATCACTTACGTATAAAACCTAGTGCACATCACAAGTGCTCTCCTTAATCCCCATCACCATCTAGCCCATCCCCCACCCACTTTCCTCCAGCAATCCTCAGCTTATTCTCTATAGTTAAGAATCTCTTACGGTTTGTTTCACCGTCTCTCTTTTTTTTTCCTTCCCATACGTTCATCTCTTCTGTTTCTTAAATTCCACATATGAGTGAGATCGTATGGTACTTGTCCTTCTTTGACTGACTTATTTGGCTTAGCATAATAGCCTCTAGCTCCATCCATGTCACTGCAAATGGCAAGCTTTCATTCTTTTTGATGGCTGAGTAGTGTCCCATTGTATATTTATAGCACATCTTTATCCATTTCATGATGAGAACTTTTATGATCCCTCTTACCAACTTTCTTTTTTTTCTTTCATTTTTTTGATTATGTTCAGTTAGTTAACATATACTACATCATTAATTTTTGATGTAGTGTTCAGTGATTCATTAGTTGCCTATAACATCCAGCACTCATCACATCATGTGCCCTCATTAGTACCCATCACCTGGGTTACCCCATCCCCCCACCCACCTCCCCTCTGTAACCCTCACTTTGTTTCCTGGAGTTGAGAGTCTCTCGTGGTTTGTCTCTCTCTCTGATTTCTTCCAACTCAGTTTTCCCTCCTTTCCCCTATGGTCCTCTGCGCTATTCCTTATATTCCACAAATGAGTGAAACCTATGATAATTGTCTTTCTCTGCTTGACTTATTTCAAATGCACAATACAGTATTATTAACTATAGTCACCATGTTGTGCATGCTGTAGAAAATTATTTTTAGCATAAGTGCAATACTATCTGTATTTTGTTGACACCTATCACAATTCAACAAGTCACCACTGCTTACATATAGGTTCTCTCGCTAAATTATTTAATGCTTGGGAATTTCGGGTCTATTTTTATAAACATATGAAAATAATCTAACCTTGCTAGAAATTGAAAACTTAAAAAAAGTCACCTTTTAAAAATTATCAAATTGAAAAAAGGAAGAAAAACCATAAAATCTATTATATCCTAGAAAGAAGTAATGTAGTTGTCCTCTCACTGAATACATTGGATTGTAAATTAATATAAGCTTCAGAAGTATCATTTGACCTGTAATTATGCTTCAAAATGTATTCTAAAGAGATTAAGTATATACTTAATATATACTATTATATACTATTAGGGTATATACTAGTAAAGTATATATACATATGTATATGAGGACTTTTCCAGAAATCTTAATTCTGGGAAAATTGCCTCAAACATTTCTTAACAGGTTGTATATCTTCTACATAAGCATATAGAGGAAGGAGCTTTTAGTATTTTCATTTTTCAGTAAAAATTAAATGGTTATGGGGTACCTGGGTGGCTCAGTTGGTTAAGCCTCTGCCTTCAGCTTAGGTCATGATCCCAGGGCCCTGGGATTGAGCCCCCACATTGGGCTCTCTCCTGAGCAGGGAGCCTGCTTTTTCCTCTCCCTCTGCCTACTTGTTTTCTCTCTTTCTTTCTCTTTCTCTGTCAAATAAAGAAATAAAATATTTTTAAAAATTAACTGCTTATGTGTACAGGATACCCCCAATAGTGCTGTTCAATTTACAGGGATTTGTTCAACATTTGCTTGCACCATTTCCTGGATTTGTGATTTCTTTATATAAAAGTCCTATAAACCAGGCTCTGTGATCTCATCCCTATCTCAAATAAAAAATATAGTAATTAGACAGTTGCTATTCTTACTATGTTTTACTGAGTACCATAGCAACTTCTCAATTTCCTCCCCCCAAACCCAGTTTTCAAATGTAAAATAGACAAAACACCTAGAATCTGGAGAATATAAGTTAATAGGGAAGGTGAATGAGTGTGTAGAGAAATAAGGAATCCATAACATCTCAAATAAGAAAGAGAAAACTGCTGTGTACAACTGGAGTAGAAAACAAAGAGCAGCTGATTGAAGCTGGCACTCTTCCTCCCTCATCTTTCTGTGGGAAGAGCCTCCTGAAAAACAGTGATTAAAAAGGTTGAGTCCCTTGCCATGGTCAACACTGGACCTGCCAAAAGTTAGAAAATATCTACTCCCTGCCATGGACTAATTATTGAACATTTTCCAGGTGTAGATTCACTAAGATTTTTGGTCTTAGCTTGATTAAAAAACCTAATATGAACATAAATATAAAAATGGATAGTTGAAAAAGTTATCTTCTGTTAGGCTAATGGAAATGCTTATCTCACAAATATCAATCCCTGAGGAAATAGAAAACAGATAGACCAAACAATAATTTCAAAAGAACATTAAAAATTTATGATGCCTTGAGATTCCCATGAAGAATAGTTTGCACTGTGAAGGTTAAAAAGGTTTTTTAGTTCTTTCATCTTACATGGCAGGCCCAGGACAGGGGGAGGATACTGTGAGAAGCCAGGGACCAGGCAGTAACACATCCATCTGGACTGCAATATGGATTATAACATGACCAGTGCCAGGCTCCCACCAAATTTTGGCACCTGAAAATCCTGGATGGTGCAGCCCAAAGTTGCCACTAGCAAAACACTGATGAATTGCAAAGTTGACATCAATGTGGTTGGTGGGAAGAGTTGGTGAGTCTTTTTACCAGATGGTGATCAAGAAGTTATAAAATTGTTGTCAACTGGCATAAGGTGGTATCTTAGTGTGGTTTTGATTTGAATTTCCCTGATGGCTAAGGATTTTGAACATTTTTTCATGTGTCTGTTAGCCATTTGTATGTCATCATTGGAAAAGTGTCTGTTCATATCTTCTGCCCATTTTATGATTTGTTTGTTTCTCACGTATTGAGTTTGAGAAGTTCTTTGTAGGTCTTGGATATCAGTCTTTTATCTGTAGTATCATTTGCAAATATATTCTCCCATTCCGTGGGCTGCCACTTAGTGTTTTTTTTTTTTGACTGTTTCCTTGACTGTGCAGAAGCTTTTTATCTTGATGAAGTCCTACAAGTTCATTTTATCTTTTGTTTCTCTTGCCTTTGGAGATGTGTCATGAAAAAGGTTGCCTTGGCCAATGTCGTAGAGGGTGCTGCCTATGTTCTCCTCCAGGATTTTGATGGATTCCTGTCTCATATAGAGGTCTTTCATCCATTTGGAGTTTATCTTTGTGTATGGTGTGAGAGAGTGGTCAAGTTTCATTCTTTTGCATGTAGCTGTCCAATTTTCCCAGCACCATGTATAGAAGAGACTGTCTTTTTTCCACCGGAAGTTTTTTCCTGCTTTATCAAAGATTAGTTGCCCAAAGAACTGAGGGTCCATTTCTGGGTTTTCTATTCTGTTCCATTGGTCTGTGTGTCTGTTTTTATGCCGGTCCCATGCTGTCTTTGCAATCACAGCTTTGTAGTACAGCTCGAAATCCGGCATTGTGATGCCCCCAGCTTTGTTTTTCCTTTTCAACAGTTCCTTGGCGATTCAGGGCCTTTTCTGGTTCCATACAAATTTAAGGATTATTTGTTCCAGTTCTTTGAAAAATGTCATTAATATTTTGATCGGGATGGCATTGAAAGTGTAGATTGCTCTGGGTAGCATGGACATTTTAACTATCTTAATTCTTCCGATCCCTGAGCATGGACTATTTTTCCATCTTTTTGTGTCTTCTTCAATGTCTTTCAAGAGTGATTTGTAGTTTCTAGAATATAGATCCTTTACGTCTCTGGTTAAGTTAATTCCAAGGTAACTTATGGTTTTTGGTGCTATTGTAAATGGTATGGATTCCCTAATTTCTCTGTCTTCAGCCTCATTGCTCGTGTACAGAAATGCAACTGATTTCTGAGCATTGATTTCGTATCCCGCCGCATTACTGAATTGCCCTATAACTTCTAATAGTTTGGGAGTGGATTCTTTTGGGTTTTCCATGTAGGGTATCATATCATCTTCGAAGAGAGACAGTTTGACTTCTTTGCTGATTTGGATAGCTTTGACCCAGCCATTGCACTACTGGGTATTTACCCCAAAGATACAGATGTAGTGAAGAGAAGGGCCATATGCACCCCAATGTTCATAGCAGCATTGTCCACAATAGCTAAATCATGGAAGGAACCTAGATGCCCTTCAACAGATGACTGGATTGAGAAGTTGTGGTCCATATATACAATGGAATATTACTCAGCTATGAGATAGAACGAGTTCTCAACATTTGCTGCAACATGGACAGCACTGGAGGAGATAATGCTAAGTGGAATAAGTCAGGCAGAGAAAGACAATTATCATATGATTTCTCTCATCTATGGAACATAAGAACTAGGAAGATCGGTAGGGGAAGAAAGGGGTAAAGAAAGGGGGTGTAATCAGAAGGGGGAATGAAGCATGAGAGACTATGGACTCTGAGAAACAAACTGAGGGCTTCAGAGCCGAGGGGGGTGGGGGAATGGGATAGGCTGGTGATGGGTAGTAAGAAGGGCACGTATTGCATGGTGCACTGGGTGTTACACCGCAACTAATGAATCATCGAACTTTACATCAAAAACCAGGGATGTACTGTATGGTGACTAACATAATATAATTTAAAAATATAGAATAAAATAAAATAAAATTGTTGTCAGTATTCCTTGGGTAATTATAAATAGATGGGAACACTTCACTAGGAAAAACAGCCCCAATTAGGCTAGCCTGGTCATCTTCTTTTCAACCAATATGAACAACTTTTGGCCAGAAAATTTAGGACAGACCAAGACCATAAAGCCAGGTATCAACCCAGCATCATCAGTAATGCTGCATAGCAAGAACACAAATGCAGCAGCTACAAGCACCTCAGCTGTACTGTTTCTCAAATTAACATTTGAAAGTATTTTATAGCATAGCTACCTTCAGAACATAGTGTAGTATAGTGATTTTCTAATACGTCTGGGATGCAGGGACTGCTAACTAGTACTGCTAACTGATTTAAAATAAATCAGTTTTGGGGCACCTGGGTGGCTCAATCAACTCTTGGTTTCAGCTCAGGTCATGATCTCAGGTTTGTGAAAGTAAGCCCTGGGCTTAATGCCAAGCATGGAGCCTGCTTGAGATTCTCTCCCTCTTCCTCTGCACCTCCCCATCTCTCTCTCTTTCTTTCAATAGATATTACATTCTTAATTGAAGATTAGATTATTGTAGCTGTAACATAAGTTCAAGTCATTCTGTTGGGATTTACATAATCACCTAATCATTTAAGGAAACATCAACAGATCTACCTCTGGTGGTAGACAATTCACCTGGTGGTAGATAATTACATCAGTGTGTCTGATGTCATTATTTGATTTTACATTTTCAAGCCCACATAAGGTGACTTCACATATGCTGAAATTTTCAGTGACCTTTCTAAATCTAAAATATATTAACTACAATACGACACTTGCATAAATCTTTTTTAAAAAATAAATTACTTTTTAGAGCAATTTTAGGTTCACAGCAAAATTGAGGGGAAGGTGCAGAGATTTTCCATATACTCTTTGCCCTTACACATGCATAACCTCCCCCATTATTAACAACCCTCACCAGAGTGGTGCATTTGCTACAATTGATGAACCTACAATGATATATTATTGTCAGCCAGAGTCCATTCTTTACTCTCTCTTGGTATTGTGCGTCATATGGGTTTGGATCATTTATAATAAAATGTATTCTTCATGATAGTATCACACAGAGTAGTCTCCCTGCCCTAAACATCTTCTGTGCTCCACCAAGAATCCTCTATGCTGATCATAAATCTTTTAAGTGGAGGATGTTTTACTGAAAAGGCAATTAAAAATAAATATTCTCTGATATTAACAACAACAACAAAAAAACCCCTGTGAGGTCTATCAGAAATGTGTCCTTTAGGGGCACCTGGGTGGCTCAGTCAGTTAGGCATCTACCTTCTGTTCAGGTCATGATACCAGGGTCCTGGGATGGAGCCCTGGATCCCTTCAGGCTCTCTCCCTTTTCCTCTCCTTCAGCCCCTCCCCCTGCTTGTGCTCTCTTGCTCTCTGTCTCTCTCTGTCAAATAAATAAATAAAATCTTTTAAAAAAATATGTCCTTTAGATTGATGGGGTTTATAGGTATTTGGTATGTATGTTTTATTATAAAGAACTACTTTTTTCTGTTTGTGAGCTTTTTTAAAGTTAAAAATATTTTACAAACCAAGGAACAGTTTGAATGACTTTGAAGATAAATTTACTACTCAACAGCAGAACCACCTATGGGGACTGAGTTGTAGGTATGAAACTGTAAAAAAGGCTGTAGATTACTGGATCAGTATTCTTTTTTTTTAAATAATTTTTTATTATATTATGTTAGTCACCATACAGTACATCCCCAGTTTCCGATGTAAAGTTTGATGATTCATTACTTCTGAAATAGAAATTAGTGGTAGTGTCTTAGATAAATTCCCAAATCATTGAGCAAAATGAATTTATAGATCAAAAGTTTGTAGTGGTCTAACAAACTTCTCTGAAGCATTATCTACAATTCCTACTACTATGAAAAACAAGAAATACTCAAAACATTTTTGATGAAATAGGTCCACTGAGAGGTGTGTCTACTGGTTTAGGGATCCTTTTTACTCTGATTCAATACATTATGCAGATTAACTTTTTCTGTGATCTCCTCCTCATGTTCTCTTAATTTATTTTTGTTCAGTAATCCCCTTGACTCTGCATTTCAGCTTGCCATTTTATCACCCTCCTTGTTTGCTTCTCCTGAGCAATAGATTTGTGTTTATCTTAAGGTTGTGGCTGACCTTCAAGAAGGGTAGAGGTTAAGAGCCCCGCTGTTTAACTGTGCATATTCATATTACTTGCGCCTTGATTTTATGTCCTTATCCTTATTCTTTTATTTTCTTTTTCTCTAACTTGAGCACACGCACACAAACATACACAGACCTCAGGGAGAAGAGTGGAGATTAATTATTAATACTGAAATTACTGATTTAAAAAAGCCTGTAAGTTAGTTATGGTAACACTGTTATATTCATTGCAGATATTTTTCCCAATATAGCGTTTTCATTTTGTTTACAGATCATTTGCTTTTTTCCTCCCAATTTTTAGGTTTAGTAGATCCAATCCATCTAGACATTAAAACATACACTCATTTCATTCTGATTTTATGGTTGTATTCTCCATATTTAATTGCTTATTTCATCTGAATTTATTATGGCATTTGAATATATTTTGGATTGAATATAAGTTGAACTGAATTTATTTGATTAAAAAATAATTTTTTTGACTGAATACAAATTGAGTTCAAGTTATTTGAAAATTTCACTATTTGGCATTGAATTTGATTTCTTTATTAATAGCCCCAAATTATTTACTGAAGGATTTGATAAGTGCAGTGGAGAGCGTATGAATTAAAATATGAGAAATCATAATAATAGTCCTTAAAAATCAGAGATGAAATTTCATCTCTATTGGACTTCATAATCTTTTCAGTTTTCCAAAGCAATGTATGTTTTATAAACTTTCATATCAGATGAACATATAAGGCATTAAACCTGTGGATCAATGTAGCCTATAGAGTAAGACAGAGATATATAGTACTGTCCCTGAGACTAGAAAAGTAGTTAGTATACATATTGACTTATTTTTCTATTTATTATTCCAATTTGATATTCTATTTTTGAACTATAAAACCACTCTATGACTACTTACCCATACATCTTTCTCCTCTAACTGCACAGCACACAGCCTATAAAATCTAGCCTTCAGCAATATGGAACACATTACGGTTCCAAGATTATCCAAAGAGATTAATGAGAAACAAAAGTCTTCAGGAAGTCCATAGAACTCGGTTCATCTTAAAAGTTCATGCATTGTCTTTCCAATTTCATAAACCAGTTAAACTTGGCCTTAGTATAATCACAAAATTGCTGTTCAAAATGTATACAGCATCTTTATCATTTTCTTGCCATTGCAGTTTGATAAGTGATTTTACTTAATCATTACTAAATATCCAGATCAATGTAAAATTTATTTGGTGTATTTCCTGTGCACAAAATTAGTTAATTCACCTCATTTTTAAGCCACATTCAACAACAAACATGTAACTGCAATTGGTGAAACACATCTTACAACTATATGAGATAGAAAAAAAACAATAACCAAATAAAAAGATGCATATAAAAGAATAAACAATAATTCAGAATGGTAGGACTGGAAGCTATAGTAGGTATTTAATTCAACTATATCATCATGCAGAAGAGAAGAGAAAAAATGATACTCATTACCATATTAAGAAATACCCTACTACTCGGGGCGCCTGGGTGGCACAGTGGTTAAGCGTCTGCCTTCGGCTCAGGGCGTGATCCCGGCGTTGTGGGATCGAGCCACATCAGGCTCTTTTGCTGGGAGCCTGCTTCTTCCTCTCCCACTTCCTCTGCTTGTGTTCCCTCTCTCGCTGGCTGTCTCTATCTCTGTCAAATAGATAGAATCTTAAAAAAAAAAAAAAAGAAATACCCTACCACTCAAATGACAATATTAAACATATATTGATTAGTAATTATATGCTGGGCACTGTTCTAAGTGCTTTGCATGTACTAGCTCTTTTATTCCTTACAGCAACCCAATGAAATACTGTTTAACACCCATTTTATAGATTAAGAAACTTAAGAGAGCCTTAATAATTTGCCTATAATCATATTCCAAGTGAAAGGAGCAGGGTTTGAACTGGCAGTCTGTCTCCCAAAGCTGTGCTTCTGACCGTCACTGCACGACCTCTTGTACGCACCTTTTTGGGTTGTTTTTTTTTTTTTTTTTTTTTTAGATTTTATTTATTTGAGAGAGAGAGAGAAAGCATGTGCGCAAGCGCGGAGAGTTGGGGGGCAGAGGAGAGGGAGAAGCAGACTCCCTGCTGAGCAGGGAGCCTGATGTGGGGCTCAATCCCAGGACTCTGGGATCATGACCTGAGCCAAAGGCAGACGCTTAACCAACCAAGCCACCCAGGTTCCCCGTCACCATACGACCTCTTTTGAATGACAGTTACAATAAATGTATTGCTA
The DNA here is from genome assembly GCF_002007445.2 of Ailuropoda melanoleuca. Taxonomy (NCBI): domain Eukaryota; kingdom Metazoa; phylum Chordata; class Mammalia; order Carnivora; family Ursidae; genus Ailuropoda; species Ailuropoda melanoleuca. Next base: position 40,639,382 of record NC_048225.1, read on the forward strand.
AAATATGTTATTAAGCCCTGGGATTACAGAAAATGTTTTGTGGGAATGCTTTTTGCATGTTTACAATTTGACTGAAAGTTCACAATACTTTCCAGTATTGTGTGGGTTTTTATCCATTTTTTAGAATGGTAATGTTTACCTTTCCCCAGTCCCCTGCATCACCCACAATATTGTCCAAATGTCTAACACTGACGTCAATAAAAGCCTGTTAGCATGCTCAGTCAAATCCCATTACAAGGCATTGCTGAAATCTTAGTGCTGAGCACATCACTTCCCAGACACACCATTTGCCAAACACATTGTCTCCCAGACACAGTTCCATGTGCACACTACTGGCTATTCAAAGATGAGCAGACGCTGAGGACTCTGCATCCTGGTAGAGAGACACTGGAGCCACAGTCATGATCCAGACTTGTTCCTAAAAATTGGTAGGGGTTAAGATATAGGGAATGGGTAAATATCCTGGAAGTCTTTGCAGAAGAGATGAAATGTGAAGGATGAAAGGGAAGTCTTGTCTTTTCTGAGGGTGAAGGTCTGGGTGACACAGGTGTTATGAGAAAAAATTCAGGTTGTGATCTCTTGCTGAATTAATGCCTTTCCAAATCATCTATGCCTAGGCCAGAGTGCTTCCTAAAATGTAAATCTCCCATTTGTCTACCCTGCACGGCTTTTTATACAGGAAAAGAATCACACTCCTTAGTGTATCTTCACAAACCTTACATGATCTGTTGCTAAATATATAGATTGTTCTCCTATATTCTCCTTGGATTCTAGAACACTAAATTCTTCATATTTCTCTAATCTGCCAATTTTTTTATTTCTATTCTTTTGTATAAGATGATTACTTTGCATTGGGAATATAAGTGAATAAAATAAGTGTAACAATTTCACATTGCCCAGTAAAATTAAAGATGTACACATTTTACTACCCAGACATTTCATTTATGGGTAGATGGTGTCAGAAAAGAGAATAACTTGAATATTTGTATTGGGAGATGTGTTGTTAGGAGCAAAAGGCAGAGAACATTCCAAACTCCCACCAGCAGAAAAATGAATAAATGCATTCTATTATGTGTCAGCTATTCAATGTATTGCTTCTTTGCTCCAGACTTAATCTTCATTGTCTGCTCTTTGTAAATATATCTAGGTTCTTTAAAAACTTCTTCTTTGCCAAGAGACATGGTGTTAAACTTTGAGAGTAGAAGACATTGTAGACACATTGCAGGAAGGGGTTTTCCTTCCTGGTTCCCAAAGGCTCAGCTGGCAGGCTTCTGCATGCAAATGATTTCAGCATCTGGGTCATATAGCATACATGGCTTCACCATTGCTCTCATCCTTGAGTACCCCCATCCTGCAGCGCCCCCATCCTGCAGCACCCCCGTCCTGCAGTGTCCCCATCCTGCAGCACCCCTGTCCTGCAGTGTCCCTGTCCTGTAGTGTAGGCTGCTGCCATAACACTTGCTTCTTGCAGTTCATGGTGGCCAGTACTCAGTAGCCAGGAGCTTCTTCTAACACTGCCCTTGGTTTGTTTGGTGGTAAAGAGCTTCTGGCAAGGCAATTCCCTTGAATCAGTTTTCTAAGGTGACCTAGAGTACAGGTTTCGGGGGGGGGGGTTGCAAATTCTGCACAGCACCACAGTATCTTTCTGCTGTTCAGCAAGGCCCATGGCATGGGGGAAATTCTTCACTGGCTGTTCCATCTCAGCCCTTGGGATAGTGACTGCTCCTTGGACCTGTTATACTTACATTCTTTAGAGTTCTCTTTACCTTTAACTAGATAGTATCTCATTACTGCAATGCTACCATAACTAATCATTCTTTATATTAACTTTACCTACTTATGTTGCCATGTGGTTTCTCTGTCTTAACTGGACCCTGACCGGTAAATGTTATATTCATGCAAGTGAATTGTTCCACGTCAGTGAACCCTTGTGAACTCCAGCCCCAATGACACATGGATGCACCTTCAAAGGTGACTGAAAAAATCAAGTCTTAGAAAATAGATACACAGTATGATTTTATTTATAAACAGTTAAAAAAAATACACAAAGCCAAAAACACATAAGGAATATAGGCCTGTATGGTATAATGATAAATAACAGAAAGATTCACGTAAGATTCAAGAAAGTGAGTATCTCTGGCAGAAGATGAAGGCACACTGGTCAGTGGTAGATGGGGGATTCAAAGATATTGGTAACATTCCTTTTCTTAATCTGGTTATTTGTGGGAGGGCAGTTCTACCAATGTTCATTTCTTTATTATTTTTTACTGTACATATGTTATATATACCCTTTGATATAAATAGGATATTTGCTAATTAAATAAAAATAATTATCATTTATCATATAGAGTGACTATAATTACCAGCAGTGTGATTAGATCAGAGTAGCTCAACTAGTTTGCTAAGATAGTGATCTGTCAGCCCTGGGTGGCCAGCAGGGTCGACACCAGTGCTGAATTAGACTCTATCCCCTATAATGCCGCATAGGAGTTTTAATATAGTAGGTGTTTGCCTTAATTTAGCAGCATTGTCCACAATAGCCAAATTGTGGAGGGAGCCGAGATGCCCTTTAGCAGATGACTGGATTAAGATGATGTGGTGCATATATACAATGGAATATTACTCTCCATCAAAAAGAACGATTTCACAACATTTGCAGCAACATGGACGGGATTGGAGGAGAGAAAGTTAATTTTAACAGTTCAAATTTGGAATAACCTTCTATAATTACAGAATAAAAATTGTCTCTCTTTCTTTTTTGATTCAAAAGGAGAAGAAAAACAAATGCTAAGATGTGTATGTGTATTAACTTTATTTTTTTAGAAACCAGTCACCATGTTTGGATGATGCCCTTACTCCTAATTCGGAATACACCTTTCATGATTCTTTCTGAGTGATAGACCATACCTATTCAAAGAAGGATCTCTGAAGAACCACCTCAGGCTACTTCTCTCAGGGTCCCAGCTGCAGCCTGCACTGTAAAGGCTGCAATGGAGATCTGTCTCTTCACTTCTCCCCAGGCCTCGGAAGGATCCACCTTGCTTTCAATATCAAACAGAGCATCATAAATTCCTGGGAATGACTCCCCTGCATACTTGTTGTGGCTGCTGGGAGCATATATGATGTGCCTGTTGATAAAAACAGTTTGGTGTCTATCAGGTGCCCAAATGATACATAACACGAGAAAAACAGGAGCACTCTACAAATCCTGGACTGCACAATTCTAATTTTATAATTCGAATAAGCCACTTGTCAGCTAAACTACAAGTTTAATCATCTCCAAAAACCAGTCTATGAAGTATGTGTTAATTATGTTTTAACTTTAAACAGAGGACTTAATGTGGTTCAGAGCAACAAAAGTAACAATGATAGCCCCAATAGCTTGTCACCTACTATGGATCATGCTTGCAATTAAATGATTTGCCTATAATTTTTCTATTTCTTAAAAATAAATGCTACCACCAGGGTAACTGAGTTGGTTAAGCCTCCGACTCTTGGTTTCAGCTCATACCATGATCTAAGGATCTTTGGATCCAGTACTTCATCAGGCCCCCCGCTCAAGTGGGGAGTCTGCTTCTTGATCCCTCTCTCCCTCTCTTTCTGCCCCTCCTCCCACTTGCACGCACACGTGCAACCTCTCTCTAAAAAAAATAAATAAATCTTAAAAAAAACTCTACAAAGTTGCTAATAGCATTTCAAAAAGGAAGAAATTGAGATTTGAGACATTTAAGTGATTAGTCTCAAGCTAGACTGCAAATAAGTACTGACTTTTCACTATCCCACTCTACCCTCTGAAATGTAGCACAGTTGCGATTATTAAAGTCCTCTTTGTGACCTGCCAACATACTCTTGTGTTTTTCTCTTTAAAAAAGAAGACACACTAACGTATTAGAACACTTAGCTTAAAGCATGAACAATCATTAAAAACAATTTTGAAAGTGTAACATGACCTAGGTAGAAGGTGATATTTTATTGAAAGACCTATGTCAGTTCATGTCATAACCCATGAAGGGAAAGATAAGTTCCCAAAGAGGTAAAGAAGGAAAGAAGCACAATTAAGCTGCCATTGAGAAACCACTCATCATGTTTGGATGATGCCCTTACTCCTAATTCTGATCCTTTGGTAATCCATAAACAGAAAGACAGGGCCATTTCTCAGTAGTCACTGATCTAATTTGTTCTGCAATTCTTAGTAAGATCAACTTAATGTTCATCACTGATGTTTAGCAGAAATATTTATAATTGTCAAAAATTAGAAAAAATGTGAACATTAGGAGAGTATATAAATATACATTTTATATATTTTTAAAAATTTGTTTATTATGTTATGTTAGTCACCATACAGTAGATCCTTAGTTTTTGATGTAGTGTTCCATGATTCATTGTTTGCATATAACACCCAGTGCAACATGCAATATGTGCCCTCCTTAATACTCATCACCAGCCTACCCCAATTCCCCACCCCCCTCCCCTCTGAAGCCTTCAGTTTGTTTCCCAGAGTCCATAGTCTCCTGTGATTCATTCCCCCTTCTGTTTACCTCCCCCTTCATTCTACCCTTTCTTCTCCTACCAATCTACCCTGCTATTTCTAATGTTCCATAAATGAGTGAAACCATGTGATAATTGTCTTTCTCTGCTTGACTTATTTCACTTAGCATAACCTCCTCCAGTCCTGTCCATGTTGCTGAAAATGTTGGGTAATCATGCTTTCTGATGGCCGAGTAATATTCCATGGTATATATGGACCGCATCTTCTTAATCCACTTGTCTGTTGAAGGGCATCTTGCCTTCTTCCACAATTTAGCTATTGTGGACAATGCTGCTGTGAACATTGGGGTGCAAATGGCCCTTCTTTTCACTACGTCCATACCTTTGGGGTAAACACCCAGTAGCGCAATTGCTGGATCATAGGGTAGCTCTAATTTTAACTTTTTTTAAAAGATTTTATTTATTTATTTGAGAGAGAGAGAGACAGCCAGCGAGAGAGGGAACACAAGCAGGGGGAGTGGGAGAGGAAGAAGCAGGCTCCCAGCAGAGGAGCCCGATGTGGGGCTCGATCCCATAACGCCGGGATCACGCCCTGAGCTGAAGGCAGACGCTTAACAACTGAGCCACCCAGGTGCCCCTATTTTTAACTTTTTGAGGGATCTTCACACTGTTTTCCAAAGTGGCTGGACCAACTTGCATTCCCACCAACAGTATAAGAGTGTTCCCCTTTCTGCACATCCTCTCCAACATTTGTTGTTTCTTGCCTTGTCAATTTTTGCCATTCTAATTGGCATAAGGTGGTATCTCAAGGTGGTTTTGATTTGAATTTCCCTGATGCCTAATGATTTTGAACATTTTTTCATGTGTTTGTTAGCCATTTGTATGACTTCATTGGAAAAGTGTCTTTTCATATCTTCTGCCCATTTTTTGATTTGATTAATTATGTTTTCTCGTGTATTGGGTTTGAGAGGTTCTCTATAGATCTTGGATACTAGTCTTTTATCTGTAATGTCATTTGCAAATACCTTCTCCCATTCTGTGGGCTGCCTCTTAGTTTTTTTTAATGTTTCCTTGGCCCTGCAGAAAATTTTAATCTTGACGTAGTCCCACACAAGTTCATTTTTTCTTTTCTTTCTCTTGCCTTTGGAGATGTGTCATGAAAGAACTTGCTGTGGCCGATTGCAAAGAGGTTACAGCTTATGTTCTCCTCTATGATTTTGATGGATTCCTGTCTCACATCGAGGTATTTCATCCATTTGGAGTTTATCTTTGTGTATGGTGTGAGAGAGTCTCAAGTTTCATTCTTTTGCAATATAGCTATCCAATGCTCCCAGCACCATTTATTGAAGAGACTGTCATTTTTCCTGCTTTGTCAAAGATTAGTAGCCCATAGAGCCAAGGGTCCATTTCTGGAGTCTCTATTCTCTTCCATTGGTCTATGTGTCTGTTTTTGTGCAAGTACCGTGCTGTCTTGGTGATCACAGCTTTGTAGTATAGCTTGAAATCAGGCAACGTGATGCCCTCAGCTTTGTTTTTCCTTTTTAACATTTCCTTGGCGATTCGGGGTCATTTCTGGTTCCACACAAATTTAAGGGCTGTTTGTTCTAGCTCTTTGAAAAATATCATTAGTATTTTGATCGGGATGGCATTGAAAGTATAGATTGCTCTGGGTAGCATGGACATTTTAACTACGTTTATTCTTCTGATCCATGAGCATGGAATATTTTTCCATCTTTTTGTGTCTTCTTCAATGCCTTTCAAGAGTCATCTGTAGTTTCTAGAATATAGATCCTTTACCTCTCTGGTTAAGTTAATTCTGAGATATTGTATGATTTTTGGTGGTATTGTAAATGGAATCAACTCCCTAATTTTCTTTCTTCAGTCTCATTGTTCAGGTATAGAAATGCAACTGATTTCTGAGCATTAATTTTGTATCCTGCCACATTACTGAATTGCTCTATAACTTCTAGTAATTTGGGGGTGGAGTCTTTTGGGTTTTCCATATAGAGTATCGTGTCATCTGTGAAGAGAGACAGTTTGACTTCTTCTTTGCTGATTTGAATACCTTTTATCCCCTTTTGTTGTCTGATTGCTGTTGCAAGGACTTCTAGTACTATGTTGAATAATAATGGTGAGAATGGGCATTCTTGTCATGTTCCTGATCTTAAGGGAAAGGCTTTCAGCTTTTCCCCATTGAGAATGATATTCACTATAGGCTTTTCATAGATGGTTTTTATGAAATTGAGGAATGTGCCCTCTTATCCCTAAACTCCGAAGAGTTTTAATCAGGCAAGGATGCTGTATTTTGTCAAATGCTTTTTCTGCATCAATTGAGATGATTATATGGTCTTGACGCTTTTGTTGTTGATGTGATTTAGCACACTGATCGATTTGCAAATGTTGATCCACCCTTGCATCCCAGGGATGAATTCCACTTGGTTGTGATGGATAATCCTTTTAATGTACTGTTGGACCCTATTAGCTAGGATTTTTTGAGAATTTTGGTATCCATATTCATCAGGGATAGCAGTCTGTAATTCTCCTTTTTGGTGGAGTCTTTGCTTGGTTTGGGGATCAAGGTAATATTGGCCTCATAGAATGACTTTGGTAGTTTTCCTTCTGTTTCTATTTTTTGAAACAGCATCAGAAGAATAGGCATTATTTCTTCTTTGAATGTTTGGTAGAACTCCCGGGGGAATCCATTGGGCCCTGGACTCTTGTTTTGGAGGAGGTTTTTTTTTTTATTATAATATTTTTTATTATATTATGTTAGTCACCATACAGTACATCCCTAGTTTTTGACGTAAAGTTCGATGATTCATTAGTTGTGTATAACACCCAGTGCACCATGTAATACGTGCCCTCCTTACTACCTATCACCATCCTATCCCATTCCCCCACCCCCTCTCCCCTCTGAAGCCCTCAGTTTGAATTGGGAGGGGGTTGATCACTGCTTCAATCTCTTCATAATTAATCGGTCTGTTTAGATAATCAATTTCTTCTTGTGTCAGACTCGGTAGTTTATAGGTTTCCAGGAAGGCACCCATTTCTTCCAGGTTGTTTAATTTATTGGCATATAGTTGTTGAGAATAGTTTCTACTTATCCTTCCTATTTCATTGGTGTTGGTCGTGATCTCTCCCTTTTCATTCATAATTTTACTAATTTAGGCCTTTCTCTATTATTTTGAATAAGTCTGTCCAGTGGCTTGTCGATCTCATTGATTCATTCAAAGAACCAGCTTCTTTTGTTGATCTGCTTTACTGTGCTCCTGATTTCTAATTCATTGATCTCTGCTCTAATGAGATCCACTGCATTCTCGTGCGTGGATTAGGCCTGTTCTTCTGTTCTAGCTCCAGCTTCTTGAGGTGAGAATATAAAAACTGTGTTTTAGATTGTTCTATTCTTTTGAGTGAGGCTTGGATGGCTATGTGTTTTCCCCCTAGGACCGCCTTTGCCTTGTCCCACAGGTTTTGGATAGATGTGCTTTCATTATCTTTGGTTTCTGTAAATTGCTTAAGCTCATCTTTAATTCCCTGGTTTACCCAATCATTCTTAAGCAGGATGGCTCTTAGTTTCCGAGTGTTTGAGTTTCTTCCAAATTTTTGCTTGTGATTGAGTTCCAATTTCAAAGTATTGTGGTCTGAGAATATGCAGGGAATAATCTCAGTGTTTTGGTATCGGTTGAGACCTGTTTTGTGACCCAGTATATGGTCTATTCTGGAGAAAGTTCCATGTGCATTTGAAAAGAATGTGTATTCTGTTGCTCTGGGGTGTAGTGTTCTGTATAAATCAATGAGGTCCATCTGGTCCAGTATGTCATTCAAAGCTCTTGTTTCTTTGTTGATTTTCTGCTTAGATGATCTGTCTATTGCTGAGAGTGGAGCATTGAGGTCCCCTACTATTAACATATTATTATCGATCTGTCTCTTTATTCCGTTTAAGAGTTGGCTTGTGTATCTAGCTGCTCCCCTGTTGGGGGCATAGATAATTTTTGTACTTTTGAATTGTCATTTCATTTTTATATTGTTCACTGAAGGAAATATTGTTGGTGCTGTGGCATATATTTATATTTGTTCTATCCTCTTGTTGGTTAGACCCTTTGAGAATGATATGGCCTTCCTTCTGTATTTATAACTACAGTCTTTAGCTTAAAATCCGATTGGCCTGATATAAGAATTACTACCGCAGCTTTCTTTTGAGGTCTGTTTGCATGAAAAATGGTTCTCCATCCCTTCACTTTCAGTCTGGATGTATCTTTAGGTTCAAAATTGTCTCTTGTAGACAGCATAGGGATGGGTCATGTCTTTTTATCCATTCTGCAGCCTTGTGGCATTTTATAGGAACATTTAGGCCATTCACATTGAGAGTGATTATTGAGAGATATGATTTAAATGATGTCATGTTATCTGTAAAGTCTTTGTTTGTAAAGATTGTAAATTTCTGTTCTGTATCCCTCTTGGGGTCTTTTAACTTATTATAGAACCCCCCTTAATATTTCTTGTAGGGCTTGGTGGTCACATATTCTTTCAGTTTCTGCCAGTCTTGGAAGGTCCTTGTCTCTCCATCCATTCTGAATGACAGCCTTGCTGGATAAAGGATCCTTGGTTGCATGTTCTTCTAACTTAGTACTCTGAATATGCCTTGCCAAGTTTTCCTGGCTTGCCAAGTCTCTATAGATAGGTCTGATGTTACTCTGATGTTCCTCCCTCTGTAGGTGTGGATTCTCTTCTCCCTGGCCACTTTCAAGATTGTATCTTTGGATCTAATACTTGTGAATTGTACTATTATGTGACGTGGTGTAGGTCTGTTCTTCATTGATCTTGGGAGGTGTCCTCTCTGCTTCTTGGACACAAATGCTTGTTTCCTTTGCCAGGTTTGGGATATTCTCAGCTACAACTTGTTCAAATATCTCTTCTAGACCTCTCTCTTTCTCCACTCTCTTGGGGATGCCGATGATTTTGACATTGGAACGTTTCATTGAGTCAGTGATCTCCTGTAATCTACATTCTTGAGATTGGATTTTTTTGAGCCAAATTCCCATTTTTTCATTCTTTTCTATCATTCCATCTTCCAATTCACTAATTCGTTCTTCTGCCTCATTTACCCTGGCCATCAAAGCATCCAGTTTAGACTGCATTTGATTCATAGCATTTTTAATTTCTGCCAGATTCGCTATCATTTCTGCCCTTGGAGATTCTATATTCTTGTTAGTATTTTCCTTAATATTTTTTCAAGCCTACACATCATCTTGACCATTGTTACTCTGAGCTCCATTTCTGACAATTTGGTTATATCCATATCCATCAGTGCTGTGGCACAAGCCACAGTCTCTGTCTCCTTTTTTGCTGGGGATTCCTCCTCCTGGTCATTCTGATGAGGAGAGGTTGAGGGATGCCCAGAGCCCAAGTTATTGACCAGGACCCAGGCCATGTGCACTTGTTTTATAGGGACCTTAGGGATGTGGGCTTCTTGATTTTTCAGCTTGCCTTCTGGGGGGAGGGGCTTGCCATGCTGATATTCAGGCAACCCTGTTTGGTTAGAGTTGCCCTGTCCCCTGTGGGGGGGGGATGGGCACAATGTGAACCGGTATTTCCAGGGTTTTGTTCTCTGGTGGCTTTTGCTGGCAGTTTTCTGTGACTCTTCTGAGAGTCAGAGCAGCAGTGGCCATATCCTAGCTTCTGTCTCAGAACATAGAGATCGCAGTCCGCTCTCCACTGAGCTCTTGTGGCCACTTTAACTCTGTTTCTGTCGGTGCTGCTAAAAACCCCACAGCGTCCCGGGTTGTGCGCCCCGCAGCCACTCTCCCAGGGAGAGTCCCTGTGAGCGCTGGCAAGTTTCTCTCCTTTTTGCTTCTAACACCACCAGCTGTCCCCAGTTCCTGCACGCGCTCCTGAGCTCCCTGTCTCAATCTGGTTGCACATGCTCCCGAGCACCAGGTTTCAGTGTAACTCAAGCGTGCGTTCCTGAGCTCCGGTTTTCAGTCTGGTTCGAGTGTGTGCTCCGGAGCTCAGATATTCAGTCTGGTCTCATGGGCTCCTGAGCTCCTGGTTTCAGTCTGGTTCCAGTGAGCACTCCAGAACTCCAGTTTTCAAACTGGTCGCACAGGCGTTCCCAGGCTCCCGGTCTTAATCTTTCTCGTGGGTACCGGTCCACGAATCCACCCGCTCCCCAGTGCAGGTGGCTACTGCTTCCCAGTGCCTGAACGTGGTGGGAGCGCCCTCCCCCTTCTATTTATCTTCCAATACCTGTGCATGGATTCATGGCTCCCCGCTTGGTACATTAATACTCAGTGCCGGAGATGTTCATTTGTAGAGATCCTGATGTATCTTCCTATGTCTCAGGATGATTTCATGGGTGTTCAGGATGATGTGGTAGATACCCAGCTCGATTCAGGGGACCAGCTGAAAAAAGGTCCCCTACTCCTCTGCTATCCTTTTTCTTCCTCACATTTTATACATTTTACATATATTTATTATGTCTTATGTGTATAAATACATAAGTCAAATATATTTAAAATGAGAGGGGGCTAAAATTATATAAACCATGTATAAGCATGATTTTATAACTAACCAACGGAATTGGGGTGATTTTTATTTTCTACTTGTGACTCTGTTGATCTTCTAAATTTCCTACAATGAACATATATTAAATTATAATCTGAAGTAAAAAAGATATAAAAAAGAAAATGTAGCAATCATATTACATTATATGAAGAAATAATACATCATTTGCTATATATATTTTGAAATTTCTATTTGCTTACAATAAATCAACTATATTTTTTCCGCAGTGCAAAAAATAAGAAAAAAAGGATATAATGAGGAGTCATATTTGCATTCTTACCTATAGAAAGGCCTGTCTGGTAATCCTAAAGGATCAATAAATGCTCGTTCCAAAAACATCAGTTGATCATTCATAATTCTCAATAATATTGGGCTAAATAAGAAAACAAATACAGCTGTCACTTCATGAGAAAGCGTGCACTGCACAGCAAAGTAAAAATTCACAAAAAAACTAAACATAAGTAATACATCTTAAATACCTATGATATGCAAATCAAGAACAATAGCCCACACAGTTACATTTTTAAAATCCTATAAAATACTACTCTGCTGAGGCTTATAATACCACAGAAAGTTATCTGTGCCAGTTGAAAAAGTCAGCAATACTTTTTATTTATATTGAAATAATAACTAATTGACAAACCTAGGTATTTAAATATAGGTAAGACATTTTTTATCTTAGGTATCCTAATAATCTACTCAAAGAAGTGATTTTGATATTGAGTGGGATAGTCTATTAATGCTTAGTAGGGTTCCTGGAAAATTATACTAATTTACCAAATGATAGCCAATGTTTTTATTTTATTTTTATTATTATTAAAGCCAAATGTCCTAGAAAATCATAATCTGTTTCCATAAGGTCCTTTTCCAGAGGGAGGAAACATCATAATTTTTAAGGACAAAAAATCAAATTCAGAGAATATATGGTGTTTTGAATCTCCTTAAGATTTATTTCTCATTGTTGATTTACTTTTAATTTTTTACCCACACAAAAATTTGGAGAGTACTGTAAAGTATAAGGGGAAAAAATCCCATATTCACCCCAGGATGACAATTATTATGCTACCTGGTTTACTTTGAGTTTTTCTCTACATTTGTTCAATAAAAATGCAATCAAACTTTATTTGCAATTTTAAATATTTTTTGTTTACTTCACATTTTATTGTAAATATCTTACATTATATTTTCTTTATAATCAACTATTTTATGCTTATAAAATGTTCAAATTGGCAGACATCTAATTTTTTTAGTAATTTCTCTCCTCTTAGGTATTGACCATTTTGAATTATTTGTTATTTTTTAAATGAATTTTTTATTTTTTAATTAAAATTTTTTTAAAGAGATAGCATGAGCAGGGGAGGGGTTGAATAGGGGCAGAAAGAGAGAGAATCTTCAGCAGGCTCCAAGCCCAGCATGGAACCTGACATGTGGATCCATCCATCTCATGATGCTGAGATCATGACCTGAACTGAAATCAGTTGGATGTTTAGCCCCTTGAATTGTTTGGTATTATAATTCATATCTTTCTCTGAGAAGCCCTTTTTTCTCTCCAAACTTGAAACTCTTTCCTGACGAAAATGTCTAAGAAATGGAAATAGTACGGCCAAGTCTAAGAACCTGTATATGGCTCTTGAAACTTTAACAGCATGTATTTAAGCTTTTCAAAAAGATTTTTATTTTTTATTTATTCTTTTTCAAAAAGGTTTTTAAAACAATTCACAATGCTATCAGAAAAGTGTGGGAGCATCTGCTCCAGGGCACCATCTGGTGCAATGTGTACAAACAAGTTTTAAATCATTAGTAAGTTTATATGAAAACAGCATAAGGTTATTTTGAAAATAGTATGACATTATTTTCATCTGTATTTTTTAAACAGTAGTGAATTTTAATTTTTTTTGTATCTGTTTCTGTACAGGTAGTGTCTTCTTTTTGAATTATCTTGCCAATTGCCAACATTTTCAGCTTATTCTTTTGGATTTTCTTTCCAATTTTCAAAAAATATTTTTATAATGTTTATATTATAAACATGATCATAAATAAACATTATTATGCTGGAAAAGAAGTTTCCCAGTCTTCTATCTTTGCTATTGATGATTAACTTTCATATTATTAGCCATTTCAGTGTTCTCAAACCTGTTTTATCATTTCCCTATTGCTTCTAAACTTGGAATTTCACTTCCAAGAAATTTCAACTTTTAGTAAAGAATTCTTCTACAACCATTGCTTATGTTTGCAAGCAATTTCAAGTGAGCTTCTGAACTCACTTTCTTATCAGTTCCTAGAAGAGCTTAAACAACATTATTGTTGAATATGGACTGTCTGCTCTTATCTTTCTACGTACTTTTGCATCAGTCCCCAAGGATTTGATATTTGTATCATCATAACAGGCTTAATATAAAATTGATGTTCCCTCTCAAAATTCCACTTTAAAAGAAGTTCTTTAATACCCTCACATTATTTTTCTCCCATCTTAAAGTTCTATTCCAACTATGCTTACTTTGGTGATTTCACACAGGATTAATCCTAAATGCTTAATATTGGGAGAAAACTGGCTTCTCAATACTTGTTATTCTGGAGAAAGAATTTTACCAGGTGGAAGTGGAAATGAGGAACTCTGGAGGTAATGACATTAAGAAGATGAAGAAAAGAAGGTGTGTTCTGAAAATGGGAGAATTTAGTTGAAATATGATGGACAGACACTGAAAGAACAAGAGACAAAGCTAGAAAAACCTAGGGTCACACAGCGGAGGACCTTCAGTGCTAAGGTGGGAATTTTGTAACTAATAGCTGGTAGTTAAGGAGGCACTGGCATTCCTCAGTACATGGCTGCCACTCAGAAAGTTAGAGATGGGTCTTAGAGAGATATGGCAGCCCTGTACAAGATGCCTTACAGTGGAGAGACAGAAGGGAGCAAAACATTTTCCAAAGATATTTCAGCAACAAAGATGTAATTAGTATCTCTTTTTCATTGTATCTATCACAGGCATAACTTAAAAATGTAGAACATACTTGTTTTTGTCCAAGTCTTGAAGTCTTTCACTGAACTTAGAAGCAATTTCTGTAAAGTTCTTCACAGCAGAGAAAAGCGAATCTGAAATAGAAATCGGGGCCTAATGGCATTGTTCTATGGCTTATGCAAAGGGAACAATATAGGAAGCTGTTTGTTCTCTTCTGCATTTTACACGGTATTTATATTTTATATATTACAAGAGAAGCATCAGTGAAATAGCACATACATTTATAGATGTAAACAAAGTATCTGATCACACGGACTGGCAATAAATAATAAGGACACTAAGGCAGATCATAACATTTCAGAGATTAATTGAAACAGATATTGAATTTTGAAAGAGGAAGTGTAGCATACCAAATGACACACTGTATGTTTTCATTTCTTGTGGATGTTTCATTGAAATATTGTAGATTTTGTCAGCATACTTTCTCAAAACTATAGCATAATCTCGACAGTCAAATGGGAGCACTATGGAATTGGCTAGTTCAAATACCATCCCTCCTCGAACCTGGGCCACAGTGAGGTGATACTTAAAAGTTGGATCATAAAACTTTTCCACCAATTCATACGTTTCATAGACACTGTGATACAATGGATAGCTCCTGAATTTGTTTGTTGCCTATAAAAACAAACAAACAAACAAAAACAAAAAAAATATATCTCTTGTAAGATAGCTTATAATAAAATGTATAGTACAATATTTACTATTAATACTAGTAAAACTGTTTTGGTCAGTAATGAATAAAGGAATGTATTTAAGAACCTCAATAAGCCACTTAATAAAGGGTTAATATTATAATATTAAAATATACCCAGATTTGTAATTAAAAAATATGTGTACATAACATAAATGATAGTATAAAAATTATCTGTAAAGACCTAACAGTCTTGCCTTCAAGGATACAGATGTGAAAACGTTTCTGAAACAAAGACAAGATAATGTTGCATTTCAGTACAAACAATTTAAGAAGACAAGGAATTGTTGGAGGCAATTGTAAATGAACATTATACAATATTATATAGGGTAATGCTGCAAATTGTTAATGATTAAAATTCCACGAATGGATGATTCTCTGGCAAACAGCATGCGGAAACATGAAGAGTCCATGCAGTGAGGAATTCAGTAGTGGATCCAAAATCTCACGAAAGAGAGAGAAGGAATGCTCAGATATATGAAGACACCAAGAACATACATAAAAGGCAAGAGACAAGAAGTTTTCAAACTATGAATTGCTGATTTATGCCTTTTGCTTGCCTTAGTTGTTTATTTTTTTTATTAATATAGAAGAACACTTTATAGTGGCGTGTTGAAGAGGCTAGGATTCTAAAATTAGACAGCTAGAGTTTGAATCCAGGCTTTAGGATTTATTACCAAATAACTTTGAGTGGTTATTAACCCAAAGATTATTAGCTTTTCTTTACTGTAGTATTCTCATGAGTAAAGCATAGATAATATTAACATCTACCCTCACCCTACCCCCATCTAAGCCTGCCTAAGTCCTACCCCAGTGGTAGGATTAAAGATTTCCTGTCTGGAAAGACTAGTCCAAGAGAAAAGACCTATAGATTCTCAGTTGTCACTTCCCCATGAAGCATCTAGAACAGGCACTCTCAATCATTCTTCTCTGAAGCTTCCCACTTGACAAGGGCCACCCTTGCATACAGGGCTTTGGTCAGCTTTTTATGGACTAATTCCTAAATAAGACAGGTTGCCAAAGATGACCAAACATTTGAAAACAGCCTTTGATTTGAAAGGTACAGACCAAACACACAAACTAAAAGAAAATCACTCAAGAGTAAGGATGTACTGCATGGAATGAAAGGAAACTTTAATAACAATAATAATTCTCCCTCCACTCTGCAGCTCCCCCTGAGAGTCTGAGAATCTTTTAAAATCTTTTAAAATCTTTTAAAAAAAATAGCTCAAAAAAGACAAAATAGGAAGAAGTGATCAAAGAGAAAATCATTCCCTCCAAATGTAAGACATGTTTCCAGACCAAAGGGCCCACTCTGTACCCAGCCCAGTGTAAGGAAAAATGGCATAACCAAGGCACAGACATACACCAAGGGCCACATGGAACATACTAAAATCTTCCTTTAAAAAAAAACATGGTACTGGTATGGATACAGATACATAGATCAATGAATGACATAGAATACAGAGCCCAGAAATAAATCCATACATATGTGGTCATTTAATCTATAACAAAGGAAGCAAGAATGACACAGTGGGGAAAAGACAGCCTCTTCAATAAATAGTGCTGGGAAAACTGGACTGCTACATGCAGAAGAATGAAACTGGACCAGTTTCTTACCCCATACACAAAAAATAAATTCAAAATTGATGAAAGACTTGAACTGAAGACCTGAAATATTAAAACTCTTGGAAGAAAACATAAGCACTAAGCTCTTTGACATGGCCTTAGCAATATTCTCTTTTTTTTTAAAAGATTTTTTAATTTATTTATTCAACAGAGATAGAGACAGCCAGCAAGAGAGGGAACACAAGCAGGGGGAGTGGGAGAGGAAGAAGCAGGCCCATAGCGGAAGAGCCTGATGTGGGGCTCAATCCCATAACGCCGGGATCACGCCCTGAGCCGAAGGCAGACGTTTAACCGCTGTGCCACCCAGGCACCCCAGCAATATTCTCTTGAACCAGTCTCCTCCAGCAAGGGCAGCAAAAGCTAAAATATACACATGGGACTACAACAAAATAAAAAATTTCTGCACAGCAAAGGAAACATCAACAAAAGGAAAAGGCAACCTACTGAGCAGGATACATTCATTAAGGATTTATTTTCCCAAATAGTTAAAGAACTTGCACAACTCTGTATCAAAAATACAAACAATCTGATTAAAAACTGGGCAGAGGTAAAAAAAAAAAAAACTGGGCAGATGATTTGAATAGACATTTTTACAAAGAAGACACACAGATGGCCAACAGGTACATAAAAAATGTTCAACATCACTAACCATCAGAGAAATGCAAATCAAAATCACAATGAGATATCACATAACACCTGGAAGATTGGCTATTATCAAAGAGGCAAAATATAACAAGTGTTGTGGAGGTTGTGGAGAAAAGGAACCCTCATGCACCCTTGGTGGGAATGCAAACTGGTACAGCTGCTATGGAAAACAGTAAGGAGATTTCTCAAAAATTTAAAAATAGAACTACCATACAATCCAGAAGTTCCACTGCTGGGTATTTATCTGAAGACAATGAAAACATCAATTCAAAGAGATACAAGCACCCCTATGTTCACTGCATTATTTACAATAGCCAAGATATAGAAGTAGCCTAATTGTCCATTAATAGGTGAACACACATACACACACACACACACACACACGCATATATGTATATGTATAAGCACACACACAGAGGAATATTACTCAACCATAAGAAAGAATGAAATCTTGCCATTTGCAATATGGATGGACTTAGAGAGTATTTTGCCAAGTGACATAAGTCAGAGAAAGACGAATACCACACGATTCCTTATATGTGGAATCTAAAAAACAAAACAAATGAACACATAAAACAAGAACAGACTACAGATACAAAAAACAAACTGGTGTTGGTTACCAGAGAGGGGAGAGGTTAGAGGGTAGGGAAAAGAGGTGAAGGGGGTTAAGAGGTACAAGCTTTCAGTGATAAAATAAGTCCTGGAGGTGTAAAGTACAGTACTAGAAATATAGTCAATAATATTGTAATAACTTTGCATATCAATAGATGGTTACTAGATATTGTGGGGATCATTTTGTAATGTATAAAAATCCTGAATCACTATGATGCACACCTGAAACTAATAAGATATTGAATGCCAATTATATTTCAATAAAAGGAAAAAATCAGAGCCAAGGGATCAGGGATCAAATAGCACCAAATTTCTCAACAGCAATCCTGAAGGCTGGAACACACTGAGGGATGAGTTCAGAATTCTGAGGATATAGGGTTTTTACTTCTGTTTCAAATTCCTCTATTTCTCTAGGGCTTACATCACCCCTCCTTTTAAATTCAGAATTATTTGTTTAAGATAAAATATATTCATACGTAATCTTGAAAAATGTACTGACAGACTTACCCAATTTTTAGTGTACCGTGCTCTGCCTGAAGCAATTCCAAGTCTTTGGAAGAACACTTCAAAGTCATTACCAGATCCCAATTTACTAATCCTTTTAGGGATAAAATAAGAGATTATCTGAGTAGTTTCTTCAGTGAGTATAAATTAAAGATTAACTAAACTTCATTCTTGCTCTTATAAATACAATTTTTCTTTATAAAAATCATGTCAGAAAACAACAACAACAAAAACTGATTGACAAGATTATCAGTTCTGATCACAAAATATTTACTTCCATAAGAGTGCTTTGGGTAGTAACGACCATTACTTTTTTGGGTTCCTGGACCCAATTCCAACATGTGGATGGGGATGTTTGGTGTTTCCCCATACCAGTGACAAGCAAAACTCTGGGACACCAGCTGGGTGGTGTCCTCCAATTCAACTCAATTCCGAGACTGAGGGTAGCACCAGATTCCACAGGTGAAGGACTCAGTCCCACAAGACTGCCCCTCCACTGATTTCAGAAGCCAACAACAAAGAAGATAACAAACCCAGGTTTTTATCTGTGTTTCTGACCAACAGGCTACAGATTGGAGATTCCCAAGTTCCCTTTCTTGTGTTCAATTAATTTGCTAGAGCTGTTTCTAGAATCCAGAGAATCATTTTACTTACTAGATCACTTGTTTACTATAAAAGGATATAACTTGGGAGCAGCCAGATGGAGGAGGTGCAGAGGGCAAGGTGTGGGAAAAGGGTGCAGAGCTATCCATGCCCTCCCCAGGGGTGCCACACCACTCTGCTCTAAATTCCATGTATCCACCAACGTGGAAGCTCTCTGAAACCTGTCTCCGTGGGTTTGTATGGAGGCTTCATTACAAAGGCATGTAATGAAGATTGATTCAACCTCTGCTCATGGGGTGGGACTGAAAGTCCTAACCCTCTAAGTATATGGTTGGTTCTCCTGGCCATCAGTCCCCATCCTTAGGTGCGGTCCAAAGGTCACCCTGCTAACATAACAAGAGACATGCTGTCTCTTTCATCATTTAGAACATTCTAAAGATTTTAGGAGCTCTCTGTGATATGAAAGGGGCCAAAGATTGAATTATACTTCCTACTATAAATAATTTAATCATAGTTACATGTTACTTTTTTTAAAGATTAAGTTGTAAAATATTTTCCCTCAACTTATTTTATCATCTGTATTTGTTGTTCATGATAAAGTTAAAAGAGCACAAGTTTTATTAGATAATTCAGATGTAAATCCTATCAATAATTTTTAATTATTCATACTCTAGATAGGTATAATCTTATCTATAATCAATCTATATCTCTGAGAGATTTATTCCTCTAAGCCAACCAATATTGAAATGATGCCTGTATTTTTTTTACAGTAACCAAAATATTTTTTAACTGTATGATATTCAGAAAAAAGAAAATGTATCGAGTAACAAGGGGACAGAAATGAGAGGGGAACTACTTTCCACCATTATAACTTTTGATTTATGGACCATGCATATATATTGTCTGCTCAAAAAGAACCATAGCCTATAGATTTAACTTCAAGACACATAGTAATATTTTATTCATGAACCAAAGCGTTGCCTTCTCTTTATCATTGAAAGAAAATACACTTTGATTCAACCGAATCCCATACTATATCTAGTAGAGAGTCTTGGTTACTTACCTGGGCATGCCACTGAACTCCTGTGAAGGACTTTTTCCATTCCAGCTCTCATAAAGAGATTTGCCTTCAAACCCTTCATCAGGGCTTTGGAGCTACACAAATTAAAAGGGAGAAAAAGAAAATACTTATAAATCAGATATTTTAAAATTTAAATGTCCATTAACCAGGGAATGAATAACTAGATTCAGCAAAGCACGTGATACAATTTACACATAAGCTGTCATTAAGAACTACAATAGTAAGTTTCTGACAATAGGGGAAAATGTTCATGCTATTATATTTAAGTGTGACAATCATAAAAAATACATGCAGTGTATGGAAAAGAAGGCCAAATTATTACCAAGCCAGTGTATGTAAATGAATGGTCATATTGTAAGATTTTTTAGTCTATTTTTTCTGAATTGATGGAGGCTGCTCTCAAAAACACATTTCTCTCCTCCTATAAAAAAGAAAATGAAAGGAAGCAAGATGATTAACAGAATGTATTTCTTTTAATATTGCTTCTTGCCAGTGAGGTTGCATAAATCATTAAATAATACATATTAAAAACAAATGCATTAATATTTTATTTAATTGAGTATTTATTGTAATTGTGTTAAATATTGGACTTTAAATACATTTTCTGGTTTTACAGATGAGAAAACCAAGGAAAAAAATATGACCTATTATTGAGTTCTAGACCTATTCCTGAAATTAGATGTTATGCTGAAAACATTTCACAAACTAAACTTTAGTTAATGTTCCATCAACTATTCACAGGTTTTTCACTATACATTATATGGTATACAATGTTTTTATTTTACACTTAATAAAAGCCCTACGTTCTATTTTCCAAAAATTCAATTTTTAAAAGTATATAGAGTACTTATGTCATTTAAGACTTTGTGTGAATGCCAGGGATACGAAGCTCAATAAGACATATTAGATACTCTCTATGAGTAGGAACTGCAAGTAAAAATGTGTAATTCAATGTGCTAGATGCAAAGGTCTACGGGAACACAAATAAATTTGCATAAGCATGAGGAGAGAGTCAGAACTTAGGTTAACAAAAATTATATTATTAACATCTTAATTTACAAAATATGAATAAATAAGGAACAGAAGAATTTCACTCATTTATAAATTGACACAAAATTTCGATATAAGGGACACCACTGTTCCATTTATTCTAAGAAATGCACATTTAGAACAGTGTAGAAATACAGAACTAAATTCTCAGTTTATCATGCAAATGTAAAATACTAGGAATCACTCTCCCCAAATAAACAAAACAGAATAAAACAAACTCCAAAACAGTCAAACATCACAAAATTTCAAATCTGACCTAGAGAGTAGTGTTTTTGCAAATGTCCCTGGGTGCCACCAAACCAGCCAGTAAACAAATATAACTGCCGAGCTTCCTTAGCACTTACCTTAAATTACATGAATGGTGAAAATTCTCAGAAACACCCTGTTTCAGATATTTAAATTTTTACACACTTCATGGAAATTGATAAAACGGCAGACAAATGATGCAGCTCTTGAGTAATGACATGAATAGATTTTTTTCAAATTATTTTTTTTTCTAATCCTAGAGGAGAAGCTAAGTTATAAGGTTACATTCCATGGTTTTGAAACCAAAGGTTAATGACATTTAAGTCTTACTTAAAATTCTTTACTGAAGGGGAATAGTTGTGTCTTCTTTGGTAATTATACTTCAACTGGTAATTCTATTAAATAGGCAAGTATTTTTTTTTCCTTTCCAGTTCAAATCAGGTAATTAGCAGTAAAACAAAAATCTGCCAAGCAACAACTTCATTATGATGAACCCTAGGCCTGGTGGACTGAGGATAAGGACAAGGGAAGTGAAGAGTTGCCTGACAGTCCCAGACGAATTCCGGTATGATCTCTCCAGCAGGTTTGGGATCTTCTGCTGCTGTCAGAATTAAAAGAGAACTTCGGGGGGGAGGAGTTAAGATGGCGGAGGAGTAGGGGTCCCTGTTTTCAGCTGGTCCCCTGAATGGAGCTGGATATATACCAGACCATCCTGAACACCCACGGAATCAGCCTGAGACACAGGAAGATACATCTGGATCTCTACAAATGAACATCTCCAGCACTGAGTATTGAGGTACGAAGTGGGGAGCCCTGAAACCACGCACAGATATCAGAGGAGAAACAGAAGGGGGAGGGAGCCTCTGCGCTTGGGCGCTGGGAAGTGGTAGCACCTGCACTGGGGAGCGGCCAGACTGGCAGACTCAGAGGGGCACTCACAAGAGAAGAGACTGAGACAGTGAGCCTGGGAACACGGGGGCATCCAAACTGAAAACCTGTGCTCCAGAGTGCCCATGAACCACACTGAAACAGGGAGCTCAGGAGCGGACCTGGGGGTGGCTGGCAGCTGGCGGTATTAGAAACACAAAGAACAGAGAAATGCCTGCCCTGGAAGTGAGGGCTGGGACACAGGGTGTGGGGCACATATTCTGGGATGCTGCAAGGTTTAGCAGCACCAACAGAAACAGAGTTAAAGTGGCCAGAAGAGCTCAGTGGAGAGCAGACAGCTATCTCTAAGTTCTGAGACAGAGGCTAGGATATGGACACTGCTGCTCTGACTCTAAGAAGAGTCACAGAAAACTGCCAGGGAAAGCTCCCAGAAAACAAAAGCCCGGAAATACCAGCTCACAGTGTGTCCATCCCCATCCCCCCTCTCAGGGGACACAGAGCATCTACCCAAACAGGGTAGCCTGAGTATTGGCGCGGCAGGCCCCTCCCCCAGAAGGCAGGCTGAAAAATCAAGAAGCCCACTTCCCTAAGATCCCTATAAAACAAGGGCGCACAGCCTGGATCCCGGTCAATAATTTTGGGCTCTGGACAACCCCGCAACCAATCCTCATCAGAATGATGAGAAGGAGAAATCCTCCCCAAAAAAGAAAAGACAATGAGTCTGTGGCCTCTGCCACAGGACTAATGGATATGGATAAAACCAAATTATCAGAAATGGAATTCAGAGTAACAATGGTCAAGATGATGTGTAGACTTGAAAAAAGCAGGGTGAATGAGGCAGAGGAGAATATAGAATCTCTAAGGGTGGAAATGAGAGCGAATCTGGCAGAAATTAAAAATTCTATGAGCCAAATGCAGTCAAACTAGAGGCTCTGACGGTCAGGGTGAATGAGGCAGAGGAACGTATCAGTGAAATTGAAGGATGGGTTAGTAGAAGAGAAAGCTAAAATAGAATCTGGACTCAAAAAAATACACCCTCAAGAATGTAGGTTAAGGAAGATTACTAACTCAATGAAATGTTCCAATGTCAGAATCAATGGCACCCCTGGGGCTTGGAGAAAAACAGAGGTCTAGAAGACATATTTGAACAAATTGTAGCTGAAAACTTCCCTAATCTAGAAAGGGAAACAAACATTCGTGTTCAGGAGGCAGAGAGGACCCCTCCCAAGCTCAACCACGACAAACCTATGCCACGTCACGTCATAGTGCAATTCGCAAATATTAGATCCAAGGATATAGTATTGAAAGCAGCAAGGGCAAAGAAATTTCTCACATACCAAGGCAAAGGTGTCAGAATTACGTCAGACCTGTCTACACAGACCTGGAATGAAAGAAAGGGCTGGGGGGCCATTTTTGAAGCTCTTACAGAAAAAAACATGCAGCCAAGGATCCTTTATCCACCAAGGCTGTCATTCAGAATTGATGGATAAATAAAAGACCTTCCAGAATTGCCAGTCATTGACCAATTTCGTAATCACGAAAACAGCCCTACAGGAGATATTA
Organism: Ailuropoda melanoleuca; assembly: GCF_002007445.2. Classification (NCBI taxonomy): domain Eukaryota; kingdom Metazoa; phylum Chordata; class Mammalia; order Carnivora; family Ursidae; genus Ailuropoda; species Ailuropoda melanoleuca. The sequence goes on from NC_048225.1 coordinate 40,662,963, forward strand.
AGGGGGTTCTGTAAAGGTAAAAAGGCCCCAAGAGTGATACAGAACAGCAAGTCACAACCGATACAAAGACTTTAAAGAGAAATGGCATCATTAAAATCATATCTGTCAATAATCTCTATCAATCTAAATGGCTTAAACTCTCCCATAAAACGCCACAGGGTTGCAGATTGGATAAAAAGACATGACCCATCCATTTGCTGTCTACAAGAGACTCATTTTGAACCCAAAGATGCATTCAGACTTAGAGTAAGGGGATGGAGTACCATCTTCCACGCAAATGGACCTCAAAAGAAAGCTGGAGTAGCAATTCTCATATCAGATAGNTGGCATCATTAAAATCATATCTGTCAATAATCAGTCACAATGTGAATGGCCTAAATGCTCCCATAAAATGCCACAGGGTTGAAGATTGGATAAAAAGACATGACCCATCCATTTGCTGTCTACAAGAGACTCAT
>NC_048225.1:40663716-40665165 GCF_002007445.2 Ailuropoda melanoleuca
TAATAGTAGGGAACCTCAACACTCCACTATCAGCAATAGACAGATCACCTAAGCAAGAAATCAGCAAAGAAAAAAGAGGTTTGAATGCCATCCTCAACGAGTTGGACCACATAGATATACATAGAACGCTACACCCCAGAACCAAAGAATACTCATTGTATTCTAATGCCCATGGAACATTCTCAAGAATAGACCATGTTCTGGGACACAAAACAGGTCTCAGCCAATACCAAAAGATTGAAATTATCCCCTGCATATTCTCAGACCACAACGCTCTGAAATTGGAACTCAACCACAAGGAAAAACCTGGAAGAAACTCAAACACTTGGAGGCTAAGAACCATCCTGCTCAAGAATGACTCGATAAACCAGGAAATCAAAAAACAAATTANATCTTCCTGCTCAGGAATGATTAGATAAACCAGGAAATCAAAAATCAATTTAAACAGTTTACGGAGACCAACGAGAATGAAAACACGATGGTCCAAAACCTATGGGATACTGCAAAGGCAATCCTAAGGGGGAAATACATAGCCATCCAAGCATCACTCAAAAGAATAGAAAAATCTAAAATGCAGTTTTTATATTCTCACCTCAAGAAACTGGAACAGCAACAGAGGGACAGGCCTAACCCACTGACAAGGAAGGAGTTGACCAAGATTAGAGCAGAAATCAATGAATTAGAGACCAGAACCACAGTAGAGCAGATCAACAGGACTAGAAGCTGGTTCTTTGAGAGAATCCATAAAATTGATAGACCACTGGCAAAACTTGTCCAAAAACAAAGAGAAAGGACTGAGATTATTAAAATTATGACTGAAAAGGGAGAGGTCACGACCAGCACCATTGAAATTGCAAGGATTATTAGAAACTTTTATCAACAGCTATATGCCAAAAAACAATTAAGCAATCTGGAAGATGGAGGCCTTCCTGGAAACCTATAAACTACCAGACTGAAACAGGAAGAAATTGATTCATTAAAAAGGTCAATTAATTATGAAGAGATTGATTCAGTGATAAACAACCTTCCAAAAAACAAAACTCCAGGCACGGACGGTTTTCCTGGGGAATTCTACTAAACATTCAAAGAAAAAATAATACCTATAATTCTAAAGCTATTTCAAAAAATAGAAACAGAAGGAAAGCTACCAAACTCATTTATGAGTCCAATATTACCTTGATCCCCAAACCAGGCAAAGACCCCATCAAAAAGGAGAATTACCAGACCGATTTCTCTAATGAATATGGATGCCAAAATCCTCAACAAGATCCTTGCTAATAGAATCCAACAGTACATTAAAAGGATTATCCATCATGACCAAGTGGGATTCATACCTNAGTAAAAGGATTATCCATCATGACCAAGTGGGATTAATCCATGGGATGCAAGGGTGGTTCAACATTCACAAATCTATCAGTGTCTTAGATTTTATCCAGAAAGAAAAATTCA
>NC_048225.1:40665265-40735079 GCF_002007445.2 Ailuropoda melanoleuca
ATAGACACATAGACCAATAGAACAGAATAGAGAACCCAGAAATGGACCCTCGGCTCTTTGGGCAACTAATCCTTGACAAAACAGGAAAAAAACATCCAGTGGAAAAAGGCAGTCTCTTCAATAAATGGTGCTGGGAAAATTGGACAGCTACATGCAAGAGAATGAAATTTGACCACTCTCTCACACCATACACAAAGATAAACTCCAGATGGATGAAAGACCTCGATGTGAGACAGAAATCCATCAAAATCCTAGAGGAGAAAGTAGGCAGCAACCTCTGTGACATCAGCTACAGGAACTTTTTCATTACACATCTCCCAAAGCAAGAGAAACAAAAGAAAAAATGAACTTGTGGGACTTCATCAAAATAAAAAGCTTCTGCACAGCCTAGCAAACAGTCAAAAAAACTAAGAGGCAGCCCACGGAATGGGAGAAGATATTTGCAAGACACTACAGATAAAAGACTGGTATCCAAGATCCACAAAGAATTTGTCAAACTCAATACATAAGAAATAAATAAACAATCACAAAATGGGCAGAAGATATGAATAGACACTTTTCCAATGAAGTCAATACAAAGGACTAACAGACACATGAAAAAAATGTTCAAAATCATTATCCATCAGGGAAATTCAAATCAAAACCACACTGAGATACCACCTTATGCCAGTTAGAATGGCAAAAATTGACAAGGGAGGAAACAACAATTGTGGAGAGGATGTGAAGAGAGGGATCCCTCTTACATTGTTGGTGGGAATGCAAATTGGTACAGCCACTCTGGAAAACAGTGTGGAGGTCCCTTAAAAAGTTAAAAATTGAGCTACCCTATAATCCAGCAATTGCACTACTAGGGATTTATCCCAAAGATACAGATGTAATGAAGAGAAGGGCCTTATGCACCCCAATGTTCATAGCAGCATTGTCCACAATAGCTAAATTGTGGAAGGAGGCAAGATGCCCTTCAACAGATGACTGGATTCAAAAAATGTGGTCTATATACACAATGGAATATTACTCAGCCATCAAAAGGAACGATTTCTCAACATTAGCTGCAACATTGACGGGACTGGAGGAGATAATGCTGCGCAAAATAAGTCAAGCAGAGAAGGACAATTATCATATGGTTTCACTCATTTATGGAATATAAGAAGTAGGAAGATTGGTAGGAGAAGAAAGGGAAGAAGAACGGGGGGGGTTAATCAGAAGGGGGAATGAACCATGAGAAACTANCGGGGGGGGTAATCAGAAGGGGGAATGAACCATGAGAAACTATGGACTCTGGGAAACAAACTGAGGGCTTCAGAGGGCAGCTGGGTGGGGGAATGGGAAAGGCTGGTGATGGGTATTAAGGAGGGCACGTATTGCATGGTTCACTGGGTGTTATATGCAAGTAATGAATCATGGAACTTTACAACAAAAACTAGGGATGTGCTCTATGGTGACTAACATAATATAATTAAAAAAATAAAAAGTAAAAAAAATAAAATTTAGATTATGTGGTCAATTGGGTGGCTCAGTCAGTTAAATGCCTGAGTCCTGAATTCAGCTCAGGTCATGATTTCAGGGTCATGGGATGGAGCCCCACATAGGGCTTTGCACTCAGTACGGAGTCAGCTTGCTCCTCTCCCTCTGCACCCCCACCTCTGCATGCTCTTTCCCTCTCTTTCTTTCTCAAATAAATAAATTTTTTTAAAAAATAAAATAAATTAAATTAAAAAAAAAGAATTAATAGGACCTCAGCTGTCAGCCCAGTTCAGGGGGGCTCAGTGGAGTGTAGCTGTAGGCTGGAAGTCAGGAAGGGGGATACATGGTCTCACCTAGCCTCTGCCCCAAACCGATTTCACCCTGGAATCAGTGCTTGGTGTTTTTTCACATACTCCTTCTCAATCATTTGGAAATTTTACCTCTTCCTGTGTCCTGGGCTAATTGATATAATTACACGAAGGAGTATAGGGGCGCCTGGGTGGCACAGCGGTTAAGCGTTTGCCTTCAGCTCAGGGCGTGATCCCGGCGTTATGGGATCGAGCCCCACATCAGGCTCCTCCGCTGTGAGCCTGCTTCTTCCTCTCCCACTCCCCCTGCTTGTGTTCCCTCTCTCACTGGCTGTCTCTATCTCTGTCGAATAAATAAATAAAATCTTTAAAAAAAATTATACGAAGGAGTATAAATCAGTTTTAAAATTAAGGAGTTAAATCACAGGACAAGTCCCAGTTCAGCTACTGCATGAGTTGTGTGACTATGGGGGATAATGCTTTTTATTTTTTTATTTTTAATTTTATTTTTTTATTATAGTAATATTTTTTATTATATTATGTTAGTCACCATACAGTACATCCCTAGTTTTTGATGTAAAGTTCGATGATTCATTAGTTGTGTACAACAGCCAGTGCACCATGCAATACATGCCCTCCTTACTACCCATCACCAGCCTATCCCATTCTCCCACCCCCCTCCGAAGCCCTCAGTTTGTTTCTCAGAGTCCATAGTCTCTCATGCTTCATTCCCCCTTCTAATTACCCCCCTTTCTTTATCCCTTTCTTCTCCTACCGATCTTCCTAGTTCTTATGTTCCATAGATGAGAGAAACCATATGATAATTGCCTTTCTCTGCTTGACTTATTTCGCTTAGCATTATCTCCTCCAGTGCCATCCATGTTGCAGCAAATGTTGAGAACTCGTTCTTTTTGATAGCTGAGTAATATTCCATTGTATATATGGACCACATCTTTTTAATCCAGTCATCTGTTGAGCATCTCGGCTCCTTCCACAATTTAGCTAATATAGACAATGCTGCTATGAACATTGGGGTGCATATGGGGGTTAATGCTTTTTAATCTCCATTTTCTCAATTTCTAATGGGGATGGTGGACACATGCCACCCCAAAGCTGCTTCAGGGTAGTTGGGAAAAATGGGGTAATGTGTGAAGAGTTTAGTAGATGTTATGTTCTCTGGAGTTTATTAGACAGAATATTTGCTATATGAGAGAAAAAGTTATAAAACCATGCAGCTGCTTAACATAATAATGGTACCTCAAGAAAACATCATTTGTAGAACTCGAGCTTTCTAAAATTATACATAATTACTTTTACCTCCTTTGTTAGGTTGTATACCAAGCTGTACATCAGTGGAGTGCAATCGACTCTCAGAGTATAGTTTCCTTAAAGATAAAGAGAGGGTGGTTTTTTTATTTCATTTACTTTATTCTTTCAATCAAAGTTGAATCTTAACTATTTAGCCAGAAGGATCCTTTTAAAACCTAGATCCAGTAAAAACTCTCCAACTTATTACTCAATAAAAGCCATCACTCTCACCACAGTCCTCAGTTCCAGCCATGAAACAACCCTTGTCACCACTTCAAATCTTCACCTTCCACTCTGCCCAATCTGACTCCTACTCAGGCGCTTTGCATATACAGTTCCCTCAGCCTGGAACAGGTCTCTGCAATATGTCTGCATGACTTAAAACTCCCCCTCTAGTCTAAAGTCATGTTTTCTGAGAGTTTTCTTCTGAACACCCTACCTAGAGGACACCATCTCTTCCCTTTATCCTAGCCACTCTTTATCTTTTAACCTTGGCTTATTTTTCTCATTGGTTATCTCTCAAACATGTTAAATATTTGCCTTTTTATTTTCTATCCTCCCACCAGACTAGAAGTTCCATGGGAGCAGGTATTCTCTTTTACTTGTTGCCCTATCCTCAGGGCTTAGCACAGTCCTGGCCTTTAGCATTTACCCAATAAATATTTGTTGTAAAAATGCATTTATGGGGGCAGCTAGATGGCTCAGTCAGTTAAGTATCTGACTTGATTTCGGCTCAGGTCATGGTCTCAGGATCCTGGAATCCAGCCCTGCATTAGGTTCCATGCTCAGCTTGGAGTCTGCTTGAGATTCTCTCTCTCCCTCTCCCTCTCCCTCTCCCTCTGCCCCTCACCCCCTGCCCCTCACCCCACATGTATGTGTGCACATGCACACACTATTAAAATAAATAAAATCTTCTAAAAAATGCATTTACAAGGCAGATGTTCTCCAGTTAGTCCTGAATAGAGAGCAGAGATGGCATTCCCATTCCTCAGGATTCTGTCTGATGAGTTTGAGAATCATGTGAACAAGCCAGGAAAGGTGCCTTCAAGAAGTTGTGGGAGCACAGGGAGGGGATGCTAAAGCAGGATGGTGGCCTGGGGAAGGGGAAGTTAAGACAACTGCATCAAAGAATAGCCTATACAAATGCCCAGAAATATAAAAGTACATGATGTACTCAGAGAATGGCCAGCAACTCTTATTTCAAAGCTTCAGTTTCATGTCTGGGAACAGCAAAAGTTGAGGCTTTAACAATAAGTAGACACCCCAGCAGAATTGTTCATGGAACTTGAAAGGCCGGTTCTAAAATTCAACTGGAAGAATAAGTATGTACAAGTTTTAGCCACTGCCATTTTAAAAAGTGATAAAGAGCTACTGGAGTGCAAACCAGAGAGTCAGAGAAGTAGTCTGGCAGCATGTATTACCACGTAACGCACATGTATCATGACCAAGCCATGTAGCCCTCCACTCTCTGCTTGTATAGAAAAAGGCAAGGCAGGCAAATAAACAAGATATTTACTGAAACAAATTGAAGCAATCTGTGACCATCCACTGGAGAGTTAAGACATAAATTGCTCTGTCAAAGGCACTATAGAAGTTTTGTTTTCAAGTGATAGATCTACATATACTGACATGGAAAGTTTTCCATAAATTCTGTTGAATGGAGAAGGAGAAGATGCAGAACCAGCCATGTAACATGTAACATGTAATATGTAACATGTAATATGTAATGAAAACCTGTATAAGGTAGTGAGGAGCAACACAATATAGTGGTTCAAAGGATAAAGTTGACTAGCTAGATTTGTCTCAGCTCAATCCTTTACTAGCTGTATGACCTTGGAAAATTACTTAATCTCTCTGAATTGGTGGTTTCCTCTTCTATATAAGGGAGACGGAAGTACCTCCCTTACAGGATGATTGGATTAAATAAATGTTTACATGTAAAGCACTTAAGACAGCACCTTCAACACCACTGATGGTTTGTGGAGCTAAATTCTATAGGTGAATGTCAGTGTGACAGAAACATCCCAAATTGAGGACAGTAGCACCTTTGGAGAGAGGGCTGAGTTTGAGAGTGGTATTATTTTTGCTTTATTTATAAATTTTGCATTTTACCATGAGAAAGCCAATGTATCACTTACTGTGTTATTTTAAAAACAAGTATTTAACAAAATTTTAAATATAAAACAAAGTAAGAAAAGTGGCCTAGTCATTGAGTAACATGGTGTCATGGGCTCTTAATCTTGAAAATGATGGGGAGACAATGCAGCATTTTAAGGCAGGGAGTGACATCATCAGCAAATTCCAATGATTTAAAACCATTAAAAATCAAATCTTACAAACAAAACTAACAATAAAGACAACACTATTCTACTTTTGAAAGACACATGTAAGTACTTACTCTGTATACCAAAGGTGTTTCATCCGATTATGTGTTTCAAAGTTAAGGTAATAGTTCCAAAGCTAATATTTTTGAACTTTCATTCTGTGAGAGGGACAGGTCTGGGAGTTTTGTAAATATTAACCGCTATGGCCTGACAAGAGACTTGGAGATACGTGCTACGGGTAACTCTATTTTTTTAAGTGTTTTTCTTCTTTTTTAAAAGATTTTATTTATTTATTTATTTATTTATTTATTTATTTATTTATTTATTTATTTTTAAGAGAGAGAGAGACCGAGAAAGAGAGAAAGAACAAGCAGGGGGAGAGGGAGAGGGAGAAGCAGACTTCCCACTGAGCAGGGAGACCAAGTGGGACTTGATACCAGGAACCCAGGATCATGACCTGAGCTGAAGGCAGACGCTTAACCGAGGCAGCCTGGTAACTCTTATTTGAGGTGAGAAAACTGAGACACTGAAAGTGAGTCACAACCTGAGGTCACACAACTAAGAAGTGGCAGTGCCCCGAGAAAGGCCAGGCTCTTCACCAGGAACATCAGAGGAGGAGGGCAGCATGGCTGACATGCAGCGCAGGGGCTACCTTCTGGGACGATGTAACTCAGACAGGTGCATGAAGAAGAAATGTACATGTTAACTTGCCTCCAGCAAAATGCACTGTCTCAATTACTGCTGATATGAAAGTTTACTCCTACACTAAAAGGAAAATTCTGAAAGACCTCCCTGCATTCATTGACTCATTCATTTGCTGCACCTGTACAACACATGTTTCTTTAGTAAGGAAGCCACGAGTTATCAAGATCCTGTCTGCTCCTGGCTGAAGAATACAGCCTAGTAACAGAAGTAGTTTGTAAAGCAAATAGTTGTTTAGCCGTGGCAGCGATGAGTGCTAAAGACAGGGCTTCCCTGAAAAAGCAACAGTTCAGGGGAGGCTGTAAGGATAAGAATTAAACAGGTAGAGTGTGTTGAACAGCCATCTGAGTACTGGAAACAGCAGCTGCACTGGCCGGGAAGGTGCATGTGGTCAAAAACAGAAAGATGAATGGGTGTGGAGGGTAGTGGCAATGGACTGCTTGATCTTGGAAATAGATCTGACAAAGCCCTTTTGTTCAAATCTCTGCTTATCAAAAGCAAATCTGTTCTTAAAGGCCAGTCTCAAATGTCATTTCTCAAGCCTTTCCCGAACTTATTATTATTCTCTCCTTTGAACTTCCAGACCAGTCTGATTATAGCTTTTTTAAAAAATATAGTAATATGATTTTTTAAAAGATTTCACTTATTTGAGAGAGAGAGAGACCTGAGCCAAAGGCAGACACTGAGCTGAAGGCAGACGTTTAACCGACTGAGTCACCCAGGCACCCATATGGCCTTTTCATAGTACCTGCATATATTAAAATCCTGGACTAATTTATCATTTGTATTGAGGAACAAAGTCCTGAGTGCAAGACTGTTCTTTACTAACCTCTGATTCCTTTGAAATACTGGAAAGTACATTACATAGAGAAGTGCTCTATAACTATTTGGTGAATTGGGAAAAAAATTAAGAAAAAAATATACGTGGAGATCAGTATTTTTTCCAAAATCTATATGCGTGATACGATAAAACTAGGATTACATTTAAATTATACTTTTTTGCTACCCCATTCTAAAACCATAGAAATCTTTAGTTCTTTGATTTACTTATTCATTTAACTAGAAATCTTTAGTTCTATGATTAATTTATCCATTTAACAGGTATTTACGATCCCTAACACGGACAAGGTAATTTGCCAGATGAAGCAAATCAGAAAGGATTGTTCTCCCAAATTAGCACTCTTGCGCTCACAGCTGCTGTGAGGCAAGGGCACAGCTGGAACCACAGCAGCAGAGTCCCTAACCACATTACTGGATTTGCCCTCCTTACTGGAGCATCATTTATGAACTAAGTGGCTGCTACTACCAAGATCACATCTTTTGTTATGAGACCAAGTCATTTACCTTCTATAGAAGAATCAGCATTAACATAGGCCACACCACGCTCTTGAAGGAGTCTGGAATTCTCCTATAATAAAAAAGAAAGAAAACCATAAACATATACCATAACTGCCCCCTAAAACAATGTACATCTACATGTACTGTGTACAGTTATCTGAAGTAAGCTGACCACAAAACTGATATATAACATTCTCAAACAGAGTTTGTTTGAAAGAATTCCAATAAAGATTATTCTAAGAAATAACAAGCAAACATTTTTAAGATTAAAATTTAAGACGAACCTGCTCATATTCTCAATGTGGTAAATAGAAAAGGAGTTGATTCCTTAACCATGCCATGGTTTACCCTTTAAGAAATTCTCTTAGCAAACATGAATGACTTAAGAAAGAAACCTCTCTCTCTCTCTCTCTCTCTCTCTCTAAGTAGGCTTCCAGACCAGCGTGGAGCCCAACGGGGCTTAAACTCATTCATGACCCTGAGATCAAGACGTGATCTGAGCTCAAGAGTGGACGCCTAACCAACTGACCCACCCAGGCGCCAAGAATCCTGTCTGATTCTCAGGGAATGAATAATTTCAAATTTATGGGTTAAAAATATGTGAAGTTTCCATACTATACGCAGAAGCATGAAATTCTTCTGTAGGATGGCGCCACCTACTGGTCAAGACTGATCATTGCACAATAGTAAAATGTTGACAAAAAAGTGTAGCAGAGTTGTTTTGTTTTGTTTGTTTTTTAAGCTATTCAGTGGATTTTGAATCTCCAAAACATGTAATTTCCTAAGCGTCCCAACAGTAAGAAAGGAAGTGGAAAAAACTTGCAACTCTAGGTGGTGAAAATAATCTGAAAGGGACAACCTCAAAATATTTAGGCTCTTTCTGATGCCACCATAAATCCTTCCTGTCTTCAGGAGCACTACTTTTTTTCCCACCCAAAGAAAATGGAAGTTTACATGGCTTCTCCTACTTCCTAAAGTATATAATAGAAGCTAAATAAGTTTTACAGCATGCCTGGAAGTTGAGATAAACGTTAACTCTGCATATATTTACAGCTATTCCATTCCACAAAGCCAACAATATATGTAAGTTCAAATATATGCAATTTAAATTTTAAATCCAGTATAGTTAACATACATTGTTATATTAGTTTCAGGTGTACACTACAGTGATTCAACAATTCTATACATTACCCAGTGTTCATCATGATAAGTGTACTCTTAATCCCCTTCACCTATTTCACCCATTCCCCCACCCACCTCCCCTCTGGTAACCATCAGTTTGTTCTCTATACTTAAGAGCCTGTTTCTTGGTTTGTCTCTTTCCTTCCCCCGCCCATTCATTGTTTCTTAAATTCAACATATGGTATTTGTCTTTCTCTGACTTATTTTGCTTAGCATTATATTCTCTAGGTCCATCCATGTTATTGCAAATGACAAAATATCATTATTTTTATGGCTGAATAATATTCCTTTATATATAGATAGATAGATATAGATATCAATATCTTCTTTATCAATTCATCTATTGATGGACACTTGGGTTGCTTCTATAACTTAGTTATTGTAAATAATTATTGTAAATAATGCAGCTATAAACATTGGGGTGCATATACCTTTTTGAATTAGTGTTTTTCATATTATTTGAGTAATTACTCAGTAATGGAATTACTGGATCATATAGTAATTCTATTTTTAGTTTTTTGAGGAACTTCCATACGGGTTTCCACAGTGGCTGTACCAGTTTGCATTCCCCCCAACAGTGCACAAGGTTCCTTTTTCTCCACATCTAACCAACATTTTTGTTTTTGATTTCAGACATTCTGGCAGGTGTGAGGTGATACCTCATTGTGGTTCTGATTTCCATTTCCCTGATGATGAGTGATGTTGAGCATTTTTTCATGTGTCCATTGGTCATCTGTATATCTTCTTGGGGAAATGTCTGTTCACGTTTTCTGCTCATTTTTTAATTGGATTGTTTTTTGTGTGTTGAACTGTTCAGTTCTTTATATATTTTGGATACTAACCCTTTATCAGATAAGTCGTTTGCAAATATCTTCTCCTATTCAGTAGGCTTTCAGTATTGTTCATTGTTTCCTTTGCTGTTCAGATTTTTATTTTGATATAATCTCAATAGTTTATTTTTGCTTTTGTTTCCCCTGCCTCAGGAGGCATATCTAGAAAAATGTTGCGATGGCCAATGTCAGAAAAAGTACTGCCTATACTCTCTTTTAGGATTTTTATGATTTCAGGTCTCATATTCAGGTCCTTAATCCATGTTGAGTTTATTTTTGTGTATGGTATAAGAAAGTGACCCAATTTCATTCTTTTGCATGTAGCTGTCCAGTGTTTCCAATACCATTTGTTGAAGAGACTCTTTTTCCCATTGCATCTTCTTTCCTGCATTGTCAAATTAATTGACCATATAATTGTGGTGTTTATTTCCGGGCACTCTATTCTATTCTATTGATATGTGTCTATTTTTGTGCCAATGCCATACTATAGCTTTGTAGTATAACTCGAAACCTGGAATAGTGATACCTCCCGTTTTTTTCTTTTTAAAGACTGCTTGGCCATCTGGGGCCATTGGAGGTCTCACACAAATTTTAGGATTGTTTGTTTTAGTTCTGTGAAAAATGCTGCTGGTATTTGGAAAGGAATTGCATTAAATCTGTAGATTGCTTTGGGTAGTATGGACATTTTAACAATATTTATTCTCCGATTCCATGAGGATGGGATGTCTTTCCATTTGTTTGTGTCATCTTCAGTTTCTTTAATCAATGTTTTAAGGTTTTCCAAGTGAAGGTCTTTCACCTCTGTGGTTAAGTTTATTCCTAGGATTTTATTATTTGTGGTACAACTGTAAATGGGATTGCTTTTCCTTAATTTCTCTTTCTGCTTCTTCATTATTAGTGCATAGAAATGCAATAGATTTCTGCCTACTGATTTTGTACTCTGCAACTTTACTGAATTCATGTATAAGTTCTAGTAGTTTTTTGGTGGAATTTAGGGTTTCCTATAGTATCATGTCACCTGCAAATAGTGAAAGTTTTTATTCCTCCTTACCAATGTATATGCCTTTTATTCCTTTCTCTTGTCTGATTGCTGTGTCTAGGACTTCCGGTTCTATGTTGAATAAAAGTGGTGAAAGTGGACATCCTTGCCTTGTTCCTGACCTTAGGGAAAAAGCTCTCAGTTTTTCACTACTGAGCATGATGTCAGCTCTGGGGTTTCATTTATGGTCTTTATTATGTTGAGGTATGTTCCCTCTAAACTACTTTGTTGAGGGTTTTCATCATGAATGGATGTAGTACTTTGTCAAAAGGTTTTTCTACGTCTATTGAAATGATTATATGGTTTTTATCCTTTCTCTCGCTAATGCGATGTATCACACTGGTTGACTTGCAAATATTGAACCACCCAGGATTAAATACCATTTAATTGTGGCGAATGACTTTTTTTTAATGTATCGTTGGATTCAGTTAGCTAATATTTTGTTGAGGATTTTTCCATCTATGTTCATCAGAGGTATTGGCTTGTAGTTCTCTTTTTATGTAGTGTTTTTATCTGGTCTTGGTATCAGGGTAATGTTGGTCTCATAGAATAAATTTGGAAGCTTTCTTTCCTCTTCTATTTTTTGGGTTAGTTTGAAAAGAATAGGTATTAAACTCTTTTTAAAATTTTTGGTAGAGTTCACCTGTGAAGCCACCTGGTCCTGGACTTTTGTTTGTTGGGAATTTTTTGATTACTGATTCACTTTCATTGCTAGTAATTGGTCTATTCAAATTTTTTTATTTCTTCCTGATTCAGTTTTGGTAAATTACATGTTTCTTTTTTTATTATTATTAAGTTCAGTTAGTCACTATTATTAGTTTTTGATGTAGTGTTCAATGATTCATTAGTTGCGTATAACACCCAGGGCTCATCACAACATGTGCCCTCCTTAATACCCACCACCTTGCTACCCTCTCACCCCGATCCCCTTCCCCTCTGAAACCATGAGAGACTATGGACCCCAGAAAATTATATGTTTCTAAGAATTTATCCATTTCTTCTAGGTTGTCCAGTTTTGGGGCACATATAATTTTTCACAATATTCTCCTATAATCCGTATTTCTGTGGTGTTGGTTGCTATTTCTTCTTTCATTTCTGACTTTGTTTATTTGAGTCTTCTCTTTTTTTTTGATGAGTTTAGCTAAAGGTTTATCAATTCTGTTGATCTTTTCAAAGAACCAGCTCCTGGTTTCATTGATCTATTTTTTTTGTTTGTTTTAGTTTCTATTTCATTTATTTCTGCTCTAATCTTTATAGTGACTTCCTTCTACTGATTTGAGGTTTTGTTTGTTCTTTTTCTAGTTTCTTTCGATGTAAGTTTAGGTTGTGTATCTGAGATTTTTCTTGCTTCCTGAAGTAGGCTTGTATTGCTATAAACTTCCCTTTTAGAACAGCTTTTGCTGCATCCAAAAGATTTTGGACCATTGTGTTTTCAATCTCATTTGTTTCCATGTATTTTTCGATTTTCTCTTTCATTTCTTGGTTGACCCATTCATTATTTAGTAGCGTGTTATTTAACCTCTATGTATTTGTGTTCTTTTCAGATTTTTTTTTTTTTTTTTGTGGTTGACTTGTAGTTTCATAGTGTTGTGGTCAGAAAAGATGCATGGTATGACTTCAATCTTTTTTAATTTGTTGAGGCTTATTTTGTGGCCTAACATATGATCATTCTGGAGAATGTTCCATGTACACTTGGAAAGAATGTGTATTCTGCTGTTTTAGGATGGAATGTTTTGAATATATCTGTTAGATCCATCTGGTCCAAAGTGTCATTCAAAGCCACTAATTCCTTGTTGATTTTCTGTTTGGATAATCTATCCATTGATGTAAATGGGGTGTCAAAGTCCCCTACTATTATTGTATTACTATCAATTAGTTCCTTTATGTTTGTTGTTAACTGCTTTATGTATTTGGATGCTCCCATGTCAGGTGCATAAATATTTAAAATTGTTATATCTTCTTGTTAGATTGTTTCTTTTACGATTATATAGTGTCCTTTCTTGTCTCTTGTTGCAGTCTTTGTTTTAAAGTCTATTTTGTCCAATATAAGTATTGCTACCCCAGATATCTTTTCACAGCCATTTGCATAAATGCTTCTCCATCCCTTCACTTTCAGCCTGCATGTGTCTCTAAGTCTAAAATGAGTCTCTTGTAGGCAGCATGTAGATGGGTCTTGCTTTTTTTTATCCATTCTGTCTCTTTGTCTTTTGATAGGAATGTTTAGTCCATTTAAATTCAAAGTAATTATTGATAGGGATATACCTATTGCCATTCTGTTGCTCATTTTATGGTTGTTTTTGTAGTTCCTCTCTGTTCCTTTCTTCTTTGGCTCTTTTCTCTCATGGTTAGTTGGCTTTCTCTAGTGATATACTTGGATTCCTGTCTTTATTTTTTGCATATCCATTACTAGTTTCTGATCTGTGGTTACCATTTGGTTTGTGTATAACATCTTCTGTGTAAAGATAAAATTACTCCTTAAGGGGCCTATCAAATATTCTGCAGTAAGACTTCCTGTCTCATTTTTACCATGACTTAATTCAGAGTCAGTCATATAAGGAACATAAATGTGAAAAGTATACCTTACTGTACAGGCTCAAGGGAGGATTTAAATGTGGATAGCTTTAGGAGCTAATTTGGAAATGGCAATAGAAATGTAATATCTTATTTTGATGTTTGGTTTCTAGTGAATTTACTTATTTACTATCACACTCTCAGAAAATGAAGATAAATCATTTTGACAATTGACATTAAGTGGCTTCAAAAGTTCAAACAAAACAGTTCTTCAATACAAAGAATTGTTATTTTTAAGCAAGGATGTGTTGTTTCAGATTTTAGAAAAAAGTCTGAATATATCCTCACTGAATTCACTTGTTATTTTTACATCTTTGAGAATTAAGTATTAACTGCTTTGCTATTACGAAAATTTATATTGTAGCAAATTATCAACTAACCTCTGCCCACTCAGTAGAACCAAGAAGACCAAATTCTTCTGCATCCCAGCTTGCAAACAAAATTGTTCTTCTAGGTCTCCATCCTAAAATATATGTGAATACATATCAATGCTGGGAAAATGCATAATATATCCAAACCATTGTAAAACTCCACAGAAAAACAACCCTAAAACTTCATTGGTTGTTTAGGAAAGGTGAACTCTGGTGAGAATCTTTACTTATATAATTTCCTTTCGTGAGATTTTAAAGCTGATTTGTCAATACAAAAGAGCACATTTGCACTGAAAAGGGGGAAAACGCAGACATAGCACAAATTCTGTGCAGTCATAATATTCTAACTGATATATAATGATTAGATACACACAGGCAGCCATCTGGCTCTGCAGCTGCCTAGAGAGAAAGAAGAAAGTGTTAGATGTGGTCTGTGTTCTGAGAGCAGATAGAACTGAGAGAAAATTCCTTACAACTCTTCCACGTTCTGGCATCACACAAACAATTGTTCAATGTCAGCTGGTTGTGTGATTTCACTCCATTCTCTGCCAGAATTTGTCAACAGACGCTCAGTTAGCAGTACTGATGTCTGTGGCTGCTACAATAATTGAGGATCACTCAACAAGGAGGTGATGTGGCTGGGAGTTATAAACACTAACCTTGGAGTTAAAGAAAGATCTTATTTCAATTCCCAGTTCTTTCACTTACTAGCAGTAGGACTGAGGGGAAGTTACACAAGCTTTCTCGGTTTCCCTTTCATCTGTATCCCAGGAGTAGCAAGGTAAAGATGAAGATATTACTCGATTTGGGGGAAGAGTGAATGGAATCATGTTTACAAATATAGCACTTCATGCATGCTCCAAAAACTTGTCATTATTTCAGTAAATAGCTCATTTGTGCTTCTTAAGAATGTGTATCCCTACAGCTGAGTCCAGTGTTTTATTTTTGTCAAGTTTGTTCATGATATTATTCAAATTTCCTATGAATTGTTATTCCTTAACATTGCATTCTTTTGGCATGCTATCATTGTCACTGTGATGTTCTGTATTCATCATAGGGAGTCTTATTGCAAAATCATGGCATTGTTTTACACTGCTGTTAAACACTAGCTAATTCATGAGCTATGTAGATTCAAGCCTTCATAATTCTGTGTCCTTAAAATATAAGATGGCTGTGCAGAAAAAAGAATATAGCTCTTTACCATTTTGTTTTAAAGAGAGACGTGGCTTTGTGGACTGGTAGCCAGAAATTTGAGTTGAAACCCATGATTCTCTGACTCTGCCACACACCAGCTACACAACTCACTAGCTATACAAATGGATTCTATAAACCTTGTTTAGCTTATTGGTGATGTGAGAACAGAAATAACTAAACTTCTCCCTGGTTGCTAGGAGTTCAAAACAGAGAACACATGAAAACACTGGTTCTCTGAGGAAACGAGTACCATGCACACTTAACATATTTTTGCCATTGTTTTTACTGCTGCTAAAAAACCATAGATCACATTTCCAGCCCCAAACCCTCATTTGCAGGGTCAGTACACAGAGCAGATTTTCTGCTCTCAAGGTGTAATATGTTTTTAA
Organism: Ailuropoda melanoleuca; assembly: GCF_002007445.2. NCBI lineage: Eukaryota > Metazoa > Chordata > Mammalia > Carnivora > Ursidae > Ailuropoda > Ailuropoda melanoleuca. The sequence continues at coordinate 40,680,286 of NC_048225.1, forward strand.
AAGTAGCTGTTTGAAATCAATCTTATCTTTGTTTTCATAGGAAGATTCTAAAACAATTAAAGCGCTGGTGCTAGGAGAAGAAACCTAAATCTTGAGAGGGCAAACCAAGGCTGGGGGTGTGGGAATACAAACATCAAAGATTCGAGAAATCCTATTAGGCAGCGAGACCAGTAGTTTTCTGAGAAAGGTTCCATCTCCTTACTTGGGACACTTGACCTGACGTATGAGGTTAGAAGGGTGCAAGGACAGTTCTCTGATCAGTACAATTTGGCTTATGACCTGTTTTGGTTTGTCCTCTCCTGTGAAGAAACCCACCTCCACCTTCTTTGTTGTCAAGAGCAACACTTAACAGCAGAATTCCTTTATTTCAGATTATAATTTTATGAATATCAATAATGTAAACATTCTATAAATAAGCAAAAATAAATAAACAATATAATTAACTAACCCAGATGAGTAATATAGCCACTAGTTATTGAAAGCTGTTCTATGCTGATAGGTATTACTAAGTACTTGATGCTACTAAGATGGTATACTTTGCACACATCCTCTCAGTTGACCCTTCATACAATCCTGAGAAGGTGGTAATTTTACCCACTTTAGAGAAGACTACACTGAGATTCAGAGAGGCCGATCTTTTTACTTTCTGTTTATATTACCTTCTTTTTTCAGTGTTCCAAAACTCCTCACAATTTCATGAACAACAGCTGCTCCACTCTGAGGGTCAATGCCACCAAACACCCATGAGTCACGGTGACCTCCAAGAATGACATATCTGTCTAGAAAGCATCATTGCAAAATTACTTGTCATTCCAGGTCAACAGTGGAGCAAATTGCAAATGACTCAAGAGCATCTAAATACAGAGCACTCATGACTCAAAGAAAGATACCAAGGTTCCTGAAGACTTGCGTAAATATACTCTTTTGTTCTGATTTTGATGTATGAAGAAAATATGAATGTGATAAGCAAATATATACTTCAATGTATGATAGTAATCATAAGTATAGAAGTAATGATAAGTATAAAAGTATAGAAATTATTCTATGCACCTCCTTTTATAATTCTCTGATACTCCTCTCTTACCTACTTATCAATTTGCTTCCAGTATTTTCAGAGTAAGAGAACGCAGTGGCCACGTAGTAAGTTCTCCACTTCCTATTCCTTCTGCTCAATTTTCAAGGTACAGCTCAGCGATTTTTCCCCTCCATGACTCTTTCCTAGCTTCCAAATGGGAAGAAACTGCTCCCACAATCCAGCTCTTAGAGGAATCCTATCATATCTGACAAAGCAGTTACCACACTTGAATATATGGCTTCTTATCCATGGCTCATGTCTTCATTTTACCCCTCCATTCCTCATGCCTAATACAGAGCTGGCACAAAACAGGTACTTAGGAAGATTCAATGAATTGTCCATTACATATTATTTAATACTCACTGAAAGCATACCAATATTCTTTACCCCTGAAAGAAAGCATTGGCTGCTTCTAAGAAAAATATGTGATTTAACTGTATGCCTGTTGGAAACCAATATATAACCATAATTCCTAAGGAACTGAAACATAATGAATTAATCTGTAGGTCATCTGAAATTTTGTGGAAATCATGTGTCTATGTATCTCATTAACTTCAATGGAAAATAAAATTATGTAAAGGATTCATTAATTCAAAGTTACCTTAATTTTCTTTCTTTTTTATTTTTTAGAGAGTGAGTGCACATGAGCGGGGTTGAGGGGGTGGGGCAGAGGAAGAGGGAAAGAGAGAATCTTAAGCTGAGCATGGAGCCCGACTCGGGGCTTGATCTCATGACACTGAGATCAGGACCTGAGCCGAAGTCAAGAGCTGGATGCTTAACTGACTGAGCCACTTAGGCACCCCAAGGTTACCTTAATTTTCTAAGAGTGTTATCTTTTATATAGATGCTTGTAGCTATCACGAAGATATTTCCCCAGGCAAAATACGTGGTAAGCAAATCCAGAAAATCCTGAGAAAATACTTCAAAATGACTTCTCCCTGCCCTTCCTCCCTTGATCCTTTAATTGAAGCATGCACAGCTTAATATTAACTAACCTTTGGGCATCTAATCAACCTAACCCCACATTTCCTCTTCTTCACAACATGTATCACAATACAAAATTACCTCATATTTATGTATTCTGTGTTTATGTAAGTTCCATTAGGGCAAAGAATTGCTGTGGTCTGTTCACCCTATGTTCCCAGAGTTCAGAACAGTACCTGGCCCAGAAGAATTGGTCAATTGATATTTGCTGAGCAAATGATTAATTTACCTGGTTCTACTGCTCCTCTGAGAGTTCCAATCACATTGTATATTCTTGTCACTTCGTTGTTAGAATGGATGTGCATCTTGACTTTTCTAATGCAAAAATAAAGGATACATTCTGAAAATACTGGTTAAAGCTTTAAGACCCACAATTTTTTAACTCTTACATCATTCTAAAGATTTCTTTTTTTATTTTAATTTTTTTAATTTTATTATGTTAGTCAGCATACAGTACATCCCTGGTTTCGATGATTCATTAGTTGCGTATTACACCCAGTGCATCATGCGATACGTGCCCTCCTTATTACCCATCACCAGTCTATCCCATTCCCTCACCCCCCTCCCCTCTGAAGCCTTCAGTATGTTTCTCATAGTCCATAGTCTCTCATGCTTCATTTCTAAATGTACACATGCAAGGATTCCATTGTCCAGTTGTCCAATACGATTTAAATGTATCCCCTTCTACAACCTGTGGTTTTGTTTCCTGCTGGTACTAGATATATTTTACTTTTTCTGTTATCCTCAGTAATTGTTTTTTTTTTTTTTTTGGAAAAAAGGTTTCTTCCCCCCAAAGAGAGTTATAATAGAAATAATCTCTTAGCTGTGTAGAAAAGTTTCCAATAAAGCCAGGTCCAACATTGTAGGGCACTTGGAGATTTCCTTTCCAGCTGCTATCTGGCGGTGCTGCCCCACCCATTTTCCTGTTGAACGCAAAAAGTATTATTAGCTGAAGGAACACTTTGCAGCTAACAGTTAAAATGTCAGTGAGCTCCCTTTCTGGAGTGCCTGCTCATAATGACTTCTATGAGTCAGGGATATGCCATTTACCCCTTACTATGGCTCTTATGAGGTGGCATCTACTGTTACTCCCACTTCAAAGATGAGAGGCCTGAGGCTTAGAGAGACAGGTAACATGCTTGAGGTCATGCAGCTGGTAAGTGGTACAGCTGTGGGTCAAACATCTGGTAAGAATTTAGACTCTGCGTTCCCAGTTTCTAACAGAAAGCTAGTTTGCAAAAAGTGCTTTCCAGGGCACACACTGGGGGAAGAGTTCTGACATCAAACTCTGGGATTTTCTATTTTATTATTTCTCTCACTGATAAATATATCCCCAAATATGCATATGGTCATCTTTTACAAAGTCCTTTCACACACATCTATTAGGGAGTAAAGAAGAGCAAAGGAAAGGATTACACTTCAATTAACAGGCTCTAAAAGCTTCATTCTATCTTTTTTTTTTTAATTTAAAAAGGTAGAGGGGCACCTGGGTGGCTCAGTAGGTTAAGTGCCTCCAGCTCAGGTCATGATCTCAGGGTTCTGGGATCAAGCCCCACATCAGGCTCCCTGCTTAACGGGGAGCCTGCTTCTCCCTCTGCCTGTGCTGTCTGTCTGTCAAATAAATTAAAAAATAAAAATCTTTAAAAAATGTAAAAAGGTAGAAAGATTCAGGCAGATCCGCCAGCACATGCCACTAGCCCTGGTTATTTTTCAGCAGGTGGCTGAGAAAGATAATATGATAATGTGTATGGAATGAAAGGGTTCTTGTGGTTTTACTTCAACATATCTGGAAGGATGATGACTCCTTTAAGAGCACTGATTGACTTATTCTTGATTTAGGCATGGAAACCAAATGTGCCCTTGATAAACTGGAGCTAACAGAAGAATGTGGTTCAAGGGAAAATTAAGAGCATGGAAAAGATCAATCTATCTTTTATGACTTTTTCTGTCCTCACAGACCTCCGTACACCCTAGGCTTCGCAGTGGAGCATGCTCAGCAGCTCCCTTGTTTGTGCTGTGCCTACACACAGCAGCTGTTCCCTGCCTGCCTATTCGAGGAAATGTGAACAGTTCAACTTGACCTAGAATCTACTGCACACACAATACTAATCGATTAAATTATCTTCTCATAAAAAACTAATTACAAATAATATTCTGTTTTAAAATGCTCTGAGAGTAAATGCTTACTTTTTTCCCTATCTCACTCAGGAGTTTGGCTAATAAACACAAATTCAAGTAATATACTATAAAATTTATCTATTTATAATAAAACTTCACACAAAGAGCATCAACTAACATGAAGAGACATTTTACATTGGTAGAAAGCATAATCAGTCAAAACAGCAGTGCATTAAGTACGCAAAAATGTTGTAGAACATAAGTGAAGAAAGATATACCTATGCTTGATTATACATAAAATATTTCTATAATGAGATACTGTAAGTTAACAATACTAATTGCTTTTGGGGTGTAAATGGGTAAGATGGAAACCTTTTACTGTATACTCCTTTGAATTTTGAACTGTGTAAATGTTATTTCCTTTTCAAAATAAAAATATGAGAAACAAAAGAAGGTACGTTCATCAGGAAGAGTAACAGTCAATTGTGTATTATAACATAAGGAAGGTAATGAATAGTCCATATTCCCACAAAATAATAAAATATAAAGCCAAAATATATAGCCCCATATAGCCAAATATATAAAGCCCCACAAGGACAAGTAAACAGATGATTGGAACAGAATATAACAGCTGTATGTAAGAATCTGATGTATCAGTTTAGGAAATATCATACATCTATGGAGAATAGAAGTTTTAGTCAATAAATATTATTGATATAATTAAGGATATAAGTTTCTTTAGGTACTTACTTCACTTTATAAATAAAACATAAATTCCAAGAAAATTAAAAAGTTGAATATTAAACTTTCAGACCATAAAAACTTCAGGAAATAAAAGTAAGTGTTGAAAATGTCTCAGAAAAGATTTAATCAGATAAGGGATGCTCAACAAATATGTATAAAAAACATTCCATTTAAAAATCTATATCCTGTAGAAAATTAATTTTTATTTGTCCATTTGGCAAAGATTTATTGTCTACAATGTTCAAGACAATGTGTTCTACTCACTAAGGAACACAGATATGTACATGACACAGTGGTTCTACCAAAGAGTATAGTCAGAAGTTAATCAGAAGAAGGGGCGCCTGGGTGGCGCAGCGGTTAAGCGTCTGCCTTCGGCTCAGGGCGTGATCCCGGCGTTACCGGTTCGAGCCCCACATCAGGCTCCTCTGCTATGAGCCTGCTTCTTCCTCTCCCACTCCCCCTGCTTGTGTTCCCTGTCTCGCTAGCTGTCTATATCTCTGTCAAATAAATAAATAAAATCTTAAAAAAAAAAGAAGTTAATCAGAAGAAAATACATATAAAGCCAACTATAATATAAAACAAACCAAGACAAATGATAGAAAAAGTTTTAAGGAATATAGACAAAAGGAAACTTGATTTAGCTTGTGGGATCATGAACAAATTTCTAGAGGTTTTACTTGTTTGAATTTTAAAGGATGAGTTAAGATCTAGGCATGGGAAGATGACGTGAAGAGCATTCCAGGTACAAAATATGGTATAAAGAGTACAAGATGCAGAGAAGTATAGAGCAAGTGTAAGGCATGGTGATTGTTTTGGCTGTGGCATAAGATAACCAGGGTACCATGACAGAAGCTTGAAAAGGAGTAAAACTTTGCTTCTGGAAAAATGGAGATGTGCTTTACCCTATTCTTCCTGCTAAGTACAACTAAATTCTCTGGACCATAAGTATATAGAAAACAAACATTAGGCTCTGAAGGGTGGAGAGAAGAAAACAAACTAACTTGGGATCTCAGAGTACAAGAAAAGACACAGTGGTGAGTTCCTTCAGTTTCCTTTTTTGGCTTATCTCCCCAGACTTGGAGCTGAAGAAGCTAGCAAGCCAGAAATGTCCTGTTGCACATCTGGAACACTCTATCTGACCACAGATGAATACACGTTCTTCTCAAGTGCATATGGAACATATTACCAGGATAGACTATATATTAGGCTGTGAAATAAGTCTAAATAAATTTAAATGACTGAGATTATGCAACCCTTTAATTAATTATGTAATCTCTTTACTAATCCAACCACAAAAGAAATAATTTAGCAATCAATAACAGACAGGAATTTGGGAAATATGCAAATATATGGAAATCAAACAACTGACTCCTAAATACCCAATGGCTGAAAGAAAAAATCACAAGAGTAATTAGAAAATACTTGGTGATGAATGGAAATGAAGACACAATATATCAAAACTTATGGGATGCACCTAAAGCAGTGCTTGGAGAGAAATGTATAGCCATAAACATCTATATTTAAGAAGTAGAAAGACATCAAATCAATAAACTAGTCTTCCACCTTAAAAAACTGGACAATAAAGAACAAACAAAGCTTGTATCAAGCATAAGAAAGGAAATAATAAAGATTGTAACAAAGATAGAGTACAGAGAAAAAAAAACAGAGAAAATCCATGACACCAAAAGTTGATTCTTTGATAAGATCAACAAAATTGACAAATAGCATGATAGATGCTATTATTATTGCTGTCATTATTGTTGGTGTTGCTATCATACTCCTAGTTGTTACTCAGGGAGGCAAATGAAAACCATTTAATCACATTCCCTTCAGTATAGATGGGAATCCCTCCCACCCAAGTAAATGTGGTTTTGCTTTACTTTAACTTACACCTCAAATTTGAAATTCTCAGCGTTCTTGGGCCATTATATAATTTTATATCTCTCCTCATCTTCTCATACATTTAAGAAACTCTCATTTTATGATGTATCCAGCTTGTAAAACATCTTTTCCAATTAATACATAATGTTAAATGGCTAACCATTTGTGGGCATCTGAGAATTGACTGTCAGGGACAATGAGCATACTCCTAACCTAAGTGTGCAAAGGAAGTAAATAAACACAGTGAAAATCATAAACAAATTATATGTTCTTTGAAAAAAAATGTATAAGTTTAAATTCCAATCATGTAGAATGTTTCATTATATGTTAGAAAGTGTGGAAGATGAAATAGGAGAGGGGCCCAACTGGCTCAGTCAGTGGGGCGTGCGACTGTTGATCTTGGGATTGTGAGTCCGAGCCCCATTTTTAAAAAAACCTTTACATAATTGAGTTTATTCTCTCTTTATATCTCTGCATATCTATATATAGATATATCTATAGATTTCTAGATATCCAGATAAACCTGCCACTTCCACTTAGTAGTATAGCATATGTGTGTTTCCATATCATTAAATATTTTTGCATAACACATATAGTAATGGCTCCATGCACTATCATAGCCAGTGATTTATCTGACTACTTACCAATTATTGAAGATTTGTGTTATTTGTAGTTTTCCACTATTATAAGTACTTACAATCACTTACATCTTTTTAAATATCACAAATATTGAGACTTTATAAATATGTTTAGATAAACACATAGCCATGTTGCCCTCAAAAGTTGTGCCTGGATCTTGAATTCTAACCCATGTGGCAAAGCTAAGAGCTCAAAAGCAAAAGAGACCAACGTGCTATTCCTTAGTCTGCCCTTAAATGGGACAGATCCTTCCACTTCTCTGAATGTCAGCCTCCTCAACTGTAAAAGGAGGGCAATGCATTAGGTCATAAAAAGTCTTCTTATGGAGACTGGAATAAATGATTAAGAGTGCCTTCTTATTTGAGAAAAGGTACTACCTGGCCAGATGCTTCTTTCACAATTCTACTTACAGAGAAGTCACGCTCTCTCCTTCCTAAAGGAGACTGGACATGAAGGGACATGCAGATGGGAGAAAGCAGGGCAGGAAAGGGGAACGGGCTCCAATGTCAGAAAAGCAAAGGGGCAAGAGGAATAAAGAGAAAATAAAATGGAATTGCTCTCACACTGTGTTATTCCAGGTCACTCAAGTCGTGGACAATATGAGGATGAGATGAGTAAGAGATTTCTAAGGGGAAACGCCTATAAAAGAAATAGCAAGGTGGGGGGTAGGACAAAGCTGAAAAAGCCAACAGACTGCAATGCAGGTCTCATGTGGGGTGAAGGAGAAAGAGAAGGAAGAAAAGGGTGGTGGGTGGCGGCACCTAGTTGAGCAAGCCTGCTGTGGAATCCTGAGCTAAAGTCTCCCATGACAGAAGCCCTGCGCCGCCCAGTAATGGGCTTGTTTTAGTGACCCTGCTGCAACCAGTCACTGAGGGGAATGCCTGTGGGAAGCGTGGCCTTGACAAACACAGGGTGACAGACTTCAAAGCACAGTAGCTAGTTCCATTGATCAATCACGCCCCCTGCAGTTGAAGAACTGAAAGTCTTATTTTCATGATTCTCACACTGGATACCACTATGTAAAGGAAATTCCAGAATAGATCAACTATTCTTTAAAATGGTGATAAAATTGTAGGTTCTACCATTTAAGAGAATTTCCATATTTCTCAATATTGAAGAAATATTCAGGTGTTGAATACTGCCGATAGTTGAAGACTGCCAATAAAGAGCAATATCCAAACAGCGATCTGTTTGTTTCTCACAAACTTACTCCAGGAGCTTCTGTGCATCATAGTATCCAACTGGATGAACAGGAATGCTCGGAAGACCAACAGCATCTGTGATTCCACGTCTATAAGCATATTCTGAAAAAAAGTGGAACACACATTAGTAAAAATTCAGTCCCTTTCAAAAGTTTTTCTGTAAATCATCTTAAACACATTATTATATTGCATCTACTAGAACTGTCACACTAAAAAGACAACTTCAAATGTTAGTATGTGGAACAACTGAAACTCTCCCACATCCCTTCCAAGAGTGTAAAAATACACAGTCACTTAAGATAACTCTTTTGAAAATAAGGTTATACGGAATTGTGCACGAGGACACAGCAATTACTTTCCTAGGTATTTCCCCAAGGAAGAGGAAAATATATGTGCACAAAAGGCCTGTAAAAATTGTTCATAGCAGCTGCATTCGGGCAGCCAAACACAGGACACAGTGCAGATGTCTGTCAACAGCAGCAGGAATAAATGATCTAGTGCAGCACGTATGCTAAAATAGGAATGATACAGAGAAGATTAGCTTGGCCCCTGTGCAAGGATGACATGCAAATTTGTGAAGTGTTCTGTTTAAAAAAACAAAACAAAACAACAATCTGTAGTATAGTCACACAGAATTCTTCTCAGCAATTAAAAGGACCAAATGATTAATACACACAATAACATGGATAAATCTCAAATCATCATACTGAATAAAAGCAGCAAGGTACAAAAGAATAGATACTGAGGGGACCTGGGTGGCTCAGTTGGTTAAGTGTCTGTCTTGGGCTCAGGTCGTGATGTCAGCGTCCTGGGATCGAGCCCCATGTGAGGGCTCCCTGCTCAGTGGGAAGCCTACTTCTCCTTCTCCCTCTACCCTCCCTCTCATGCTCTCTCTCTCTCTCTCAAATAAATAATATCTTAAAAAGAGAGAGAGAATGTATGTTGATTCCATGTATATGAAGTTCAAAACTGATCAATAGTGAGAGATACCAGAAGGTGGCTGATCAGAAAAAGGAGGACAAGAGAACTTTCTGGAGTCATGAATATGTTCTGCATGTTATTTTGAGTGACACAGATAAATGAAATTTAAAAACTTTACTGAACTGAATTCCTAAGATCTGTGAATTTTATTATATGTAAACTCTACTTCCAAATAAAAACATATTGGCATTTCTTCAGATTTAAAAAATATGTTATTTTCCCATTTTTTCTCCAAATTTTAAATTATCTAATAAGAACTTCAGGTGATTGGAAAAGTGTATTCTTTTTATGGGTAAAATGACCTAATGATAGGTTATGTGGAATTTATTTTAAAAGTTTCCTAAGTGGCGGAGGAGCAGGGGACTCCTATTCAGCCGGTCCCCTGAGTCGAGTTGGATAGGACCAGACCAGCCTGAACATCCACGGAATCAGCCTGAGATGCAGGAAGATATATCTGGATCTCTACAAATGAACATCTCCAGCACTGAGTATTGAGGCACAAAGCGGGGAACCGTGAATCTGTGCACAGATATCGGGAGATAAAAGAAAGGCAGAGGAAGCCGCCGCATTCGGGTGCTGGGAAGCAGTAGCCACCTGCACGGGGGAGCGGGCAGACTCGCAACTTCAAGAGAGCAGACTGAGACCGTGAGCCAGGGAACGCGTGCCACCAGACTGAAAACTGGAGCTCTGGTGCGCTCACTGGAACCAGACTGAGACCAGGATCTCTGGGAGATCAGGGGGGTGGCTGATGGCTGGCGACTGGCGGTGTTAGAAACACAAAGGACAGAGACACGCTGGCCCTGGAAGTGAGGGCTGGGATGCTGGGTGTGGGGCACAAATCCTGGGATGCTGCAGGGTTGAGCAGCACCAGTAGAAACAGAGTTAAAGTGGCCAGAACATCAGTGGAGAACAGTCCACGATCCCTATCTTCTGAGACAGAGGCTGGGATTCGACCACTGCTGCTCTGACTCTCAGAAGAGGCACAGCAAACCACCAGGGAAAGCCGCTGGAGAACAAAAGCCTGGAAATACCGGCTCACAGTGTGCCCACCCCCATCCCCCCTCGCAGGGGACATGGAGACTCTACCCAAACAGGGTTGCCTGAGTATCAGTGCGGCAGGCCCCTCCCCCAGAAGGCAGGCTGAAAAATCAAGAAGCCCACATCCCTAAGATCCCTATAAAACAAGGGTGCACAGACTGGATCCCGGTCAATAATTTGGGCTCTGGACAACCCCACAACCTCTCCTCATCAGAATGAAGAGAAGGAAAAAAAATTCCCCCCCAGCAAAGAAAAGACAATGAGTCTGTGGCCTCTGCCACAGAACTAATGGATATGGATATAACCAAATTATCAGAAATGGAATTCAGAGTAACAATGGTCAAGATGATGTGTAGATTGAAAAAAGTATTAACAAAAATGTTAATGAGAATATAGAATCTCTAAGGGCGGAAATGAGAGCGAATCTGGCAGAAATTAAAAATTCTGTGAGCCAAAAGCAGTCAAAACTAGAGGCTCTGATGGCCAGGGTGAATGAGGCAGAAGAACGTATCAGTGAATTGGAGGATGGGTTAGAGGAAGAAAAAGCTAAAATAGAATCTGGATGCAAAAAATCCATGCTCATGAATGTAGGTTACAGGAAATTACTGACTCACTGAAACATTCCAATGTCAGAATCATCAGCATCCCCGAGGAGGTGGAGAAAAACAGAGGTCTAGAAGAGATATTAGAACAAATTGCAGCTGAAAACGTCCCTAATCTAGCAAGGGAAACAAACATTCATGTCCAAGAGGCAGAGAGGACCCCTCTGAAGCTCAACACGGCAAAGCTATACCACATCACGTCATAGTGAAAATCGCAATTATTAGATCCAAGGATACAGTACTGAAAGCGGCCAGCGCAAAGAAATTTCTACATACCAAGGAAAACGTATCAGAATTACGTCAGACATGTCTACACAGACCTGGAATGAAAGAAAGGGTTGGGGGGCCATTTTTACAGCTCTTTCAGAGAAAAACATGCAGCCAAGGATCCTTTATCCAGCAAGGCTGTCATTCAGAATTGATAGAGATAAAGACCTTCCAGAATTGCCTGTCATTGACCAATTTCATAATCACGAAAACAGCCCTACAGGAGATATTAAGGGGGGTTCTATAAAGGTAAAAAGGCCCCAAGAGTGATACAGAACAGAAAGTCACAATCGATAGAAACAAAGACTTTACTGGCAGCATGGCATCATTAAAATCATATCTCTCAATAATCAGTAACAATGTAAATGGCCTAAATGCTCCCATGAAACGCCACAGGGTTGCAGATTGGATAAAAAGACATGACCCATCCATTTGCTGTCTACAAGAGACTCATTTTGAACCTAAAGATACATTCAGACTGCAAGTAAAGGGATGGAATGCCATCTTTCACGCCAATGGACCTCAAAAGAAAGCTGGGGTAGCAATTCTCATATCAGACAGATTGGATTTTAAACTAAAGACTATAGTTAGAGACACAGTAAGGCACTATATTATTCTTAAAGTTTGTATCCAGCAAGTGGATATGACAAGTATAAATATATATGACCCCAACAAGGGAGCAGCAAGATACACAAGCCAACTCTTCACCAGAATAAAAAGACATATAGATAAAAATATGTTAATAGTAGGGGACCTAAACACTCCACTATCAGAAATAGACAGAACACCCATGCAAAAAATCGACAAAGAAACAAGGGCTTTGAATGCCATACTCGATGAGCTGGACCTCATAGATATATATAGAACACTACATCCCAGAACGAAGGAATACTCATTCTATTCTAATGCCCATGGAACTTTCTCAAGAATACACCATGTTCTGGGACACAAAACAGGTCGCAACCAATACGAAAAGACAAATTATTCCCTGCATATTCTCAGACCACAACGCTCTGAAATTGGAACTCAACCACAAGGAAAAATTTGGAAGAAACTCAAACACTTGGAGACTAAGAATCTTCCTGCTCAGGAATGATTAGATAAACCAGGAAATCAAAAATCAATTTAAACAATTTACGGAGACCAACGAGAATGAAAGCACAATGGTCCAAAACCTATGGGATACTGCAAAGGCAGTCCTAAGGGGGAAATACATAGCCATCCAAGCCTCACTCCAAAGAATAGAAAAATCTAAAATGCAGTTTTCATATTCTCACCTCAAGAAGCTGCAACAGCAACAGAGGGACAGGCCTAATCCACACACGAGGAAGCATTTGACCAAGATTGGAGCAGATCAATGAATTAGAAACCAGGGGTACAGTAGAGCAGATCAACAGAATTAGAAGCTAGTTCTTTGAGAGAATCAATAAAATTGACAGACCACTGGCAAGACTTATCCAAAAGAATAGAGAAAGGATCCAAATTAATAAAATTATGAATGAAAAAGGAGAGGTCACAACCAACACCAATAAAATTGGAAGGATTATTAGAAGCTTTTATCAGCAGCTTTATGCCAATAAATTAAACAACCTGGAAGACATGGAGGTCTTCCCGGAAACCTATAAACTACCAAGACTGAAACAGGAAGAAATTGATTTTTTAAAGAGGCCAATTAATTATGAAGAGATTGAGTCAGTGATAAACAACCTTCCAAAAAACAAAACTCCAGGCACGGACGGTTTTCCTGGGGAATTCTACCAAACATTCAAAGAAGAAATAATACCTATTCTCCTAAAGCTATTTCAAAAAATAGAAACAGAAGGAAAGATACCAAACTCATTCTACGAGGCCAATATTACCTTGATCCCCAAACCAGGCAAAGACCGAATCAAAAAGAAGGATTACAGATGGTTTTCCCTGATGAATATGGGCGCCAAAATCCTCAACAAGATCCTGGCTAATAGAATCCAACAGTACATTAAAAGGATTATCCATCATGACCAAGTGGGATTCATCCTTGTGATGCAAGGGTGGTTCAACATTCACAAATCGATTGGGGTCTAAGATTTTGTCCAGAAAGAAAAATTCAGAAATCATATGATCCTCTCAATAGATGCAGAAAAAGCATTTGACAAAATACAGCATCCTTTCCTGATTAAAGCCCTTCAGAGTGTAGGGATAGAGGTACATTCCTCAATCTCATAAAAATCATCCATGAAAAGCCTACAGCAAATATCACTCTAATTGGGGAAAGACTGGAAGCCCTTCCCTTAATATCAGGAATACAACAAGGATGCCCACTCTCGCCACTATTATTCAACATAGTACTAGAAGTCCTTGCAACAGCAATCAGACAACAAAAGGGATAAAAGGTATCCAAATCAGCAAAGAAGTCAACATGTCTCTCTTTGCGGGTGACATGATACTCTATATGGAAAAGCCAAATGAATCCACTCCCAAACTATTAGAAGTGATAGAGCAATTCAGTAATGTGGCGGGATACAAAATCAATGCTCAGAAATCGGTTGCATTTCTATACACAAAAAATGAAACTGAAGATAGAGAAATTAGGGAATCCATCCCATTTACAATAGCACCAAAAACCATACGTTACCTTGGAATTAACTTAACCAGGGACGTAAAGGATCTATATTCTAGAAACAATAAATCATTCTTGAAAGACATTGAGGAAGACACAAAAAGATGGAAAAATAGTCCATGCTCATGAATCGGAAGAATTAACATAATTAAAATGTCCATGCTATCCAGAGCAATCTACACTTTCAATGCTATCCCGATCAAAATATCAATGACATTTTTCAAAGAACTAGAACAAATAGTCCTTAAATTTGTATGGAACCAGAAAATGCCCCGAATCACCAAGGAACTGTTGAAAAGGAAAACAATGCTGGGGGCATCACAATGTCAGATTTCGAGCTGTACTACAAAGCTGTGATCACAAAGACAGAACGATACTGGCACAAAAACAGACACATAGACCAATGGAACAGAATAGAGAACCCAGAAATGGACCCTCGGCTCTTTGGGCAACTAATTTTTGATAAAGCAGGTAAAAACAACCAGTGAAGACAGTCTCTTCAATAAATGGTGCTCGAAAATTGGACAGCTACATGCAAAAGAATGAAACTTGACCACTCTCTCACACCATACACAAAAATAAACTCCAAATGGACGAAAGACCTCTATGTGAGACAGGAATCCATTAAAATCCACGAGGAGAACATAGGCAGCAACATCTACGACATCGGCCACAGCAACCTTTTTTATGACACATCTCCAAAGGCAAGAGAAACAAAATATAAAATGAACTTGTGGGACTTCATCAAGATAAAAAGCTTCTGCATTTCCAAGGAAACAGTCAAAAAAACTAAGAGGCAGCCCACGGAATGGGAGAATATATTTGCAAATGACACTACAGATAAAAGAGTGGTATCCAAGATCTACAAAGAACTTCTCAAACTCAATATGCGAGAAACAAATAAACAAATCATAAAATGGGCAGAAGATATGAACAGACACTTTTCCAATGAAGACATACAAATGGCTAACAGACACATGAAAAAATGTTCAAAATCCTTAGCCATCAGGGAAATTCAAATCAAAGTCACACTAAGATAACACTTTATGCCAGTTAGAATGGCAATAATCGACAAGGCAAGAAACAAAAATTGCTGGAGAGGATGTGGAGAAAGGGGATCCCTCCTACATTGTTAGTGGGAATGCAAGTTGGTACAGCCATTCTGGAAAACAATGTGCAGGTCCCTTAAAAAGTTAAAAATTGAGCTACCCTATGATCCAGCCATTGCACTACTGGGTATTTACCCCAAAGATACAGATGTAGTGAAGAGAAAGGCCATATGCACCCCAATGTTCATAGCAGCATTGTCCACAATAGCTAAATCGTGGANGATGCCCTTCAACAGATGACTGGATTAAGAAGTTGTGGTCCATATATACACTGGAATATTACTCAGCTATAAGAAAGAACGAATTCTCAACATTTGCTGCAACATAGACGGAACTGGAGGAGATAATGCTAAGTGAAATAAGTCAAGCAGAGAAAGACAATTATCATATGATTTCTCTCATCTATGTAACATAACTAGGAAGATTGGTAGGGGAAGAAAGGGATAAAGAAAGGGGGTGTAATCAGAAGGGGGAATGAAGCATGAGAGACTATGGACTCTGGAGAAACAAACTGAGGGCTTCAGAGGGGAGGCGGGTGGGGGAATGGGATAGACTGGTGATGGGTAGTAAGGAGGGCACGTATTGTTGGTGCACTGGGTGTTACACACAACTAATGAATCATCGAAGTTTACATCAGAAACCAGGGATGTACTGTATGGTGACTAACATAATAGAATAAAAAAAATTAAAAAAATTAAAAAAAAAAAGTTTCCTAAGTAACAACAAAGAAGGGAGGATGAAGAGATGATAAAACAAGATTGATAAATTATGTTAATAATTATCTCTATTTTTGTGTATGTTAGATCTATTCCATAATAAAAAGTAAAACTCAAAGGAAAATAAAATTAAAAAAAAAAGGAGCAGGGCACATAAGGGAATTTAATAAATGCAAGCCCCATAGTGATACCAGGGATAGCACTTTCCTCCCCCAAATACTGTTTAAATTTGAGAATAATCAACAGAAATATTCTAGTTAAGTTCATTATATATTTATAATTTTAGCTTTGTAAAACAGAGATTAAGAGAAGTTGTATTTTTTTTAATTTGGGGAAAAAAGAAGTGAAGTTCAGGTATATTTATGTAATTTTATTATAGGATATGTATTGTTTAAAAAAATCTATGACAGTGTACCATGTTACAAGAAGTTGGAACTTCTAACTAAATACATATTGTAGGATAATATGTATTGTTTAAAAAGTATGCATTGTTTAAAAAATACATATTTTACAATAAAATATGTTTAAAATAAAATATGTGTTGTCTAAAAAAATCTATGATGGTGTACTATGTTCCAAGAAGATTTATAAAGCCAAAACACATAAGCTTTAAAGGAGTCTACAATTTGACAGAAAAATCAGATGAAGAATAAATATTATCTTCATTATCCAAGTTATACACCTTAGCTAGTTTTAAAACACAGAAACCCAGGGGTGCCTAAGTGGCTCAGTTGGTTAAGCATCTGCAGTCCACTCAGGTCATAATCCCAGGGTCCTGCTCAGGGAGTCTGCTTCTCCTTCTGCCCCTGCTTGTGATTTTTCTTGCTATCTCTCTCTTTCAAATAAATAAATAAAATCTTAAAAAGAAAACCCACATAAACTCAACCATCACAGATTTTTGTAAACTTTATCAAATAGCTGAGTACATTCCAATTAAGTGGCTTCCTTTGTTAATGATCCACAGTTTTACAGGGGAGCATTTCAGCCTTATACAAGCATATGCATCTCCAGCCAGGCTTCCTGAAGTGGAATCCCACCCCTCACTCAGTGGTGTGGTGATCTGGGCAGACCGCCCTCTTGTCTCCCTTTCCTCCGGTCAGGCAGAGGCAGTAATACTACAAAGCTGTTAATTCAGGAAACAATTTGGAAAGTTATCACTATTGTATTTACATAGCAAAGATGAATAAGCTTTTTCTGGACTTCCTATTTTATTTATTTTTTAAAAAAAGATTTTATTAATTTATTAAGAGAGAGAGTGCAGGCAGGGAGAGGGGCAAAGGGAGAGGGAGACAGAGAATCCTCAAGCAGATTCTGTGCTGAGCACGGAGCCGGATATGGCACTCAATCTCACGACCCCCAGCCCCAATCAAGAGCCACTCAGGCACCCCTGGACACTATATTTTAAATGTGCCAATTTGGGGGTTTATAGAACTTCTTTTCTGCTATCCTGAATCTACAACTAGGAAATCCAAAAACTGTAAAAACCATAAATTTGGAGGGAATTTACTTGGCATCAAAACCTGATTTGATGCAAACTCATTTGACAGCAAAATCTAATTTGAGCAGATATGTGGTTATCCATATTATTTATTTTTATTATTTATTATTTACCTCTGCTTAGTATGATTATTCATATATTTTGTTGCAAAAATATTTATATGCCTGCTTCCTGTATTCTATCCTAGCCTCCTGAGTGTCAGCCAATATATGGGATATGACTCACATTACTTTTAAATATCTGAAAATATCTGAATCGGGCCCAAGGGTTCCAAATAAGAGATAAGGGACCTCAGCCAATAATTTCCAGAATTTGAAACTCTTTAACTTACTTCTTAGATGGAAAGAGAATTTTAAAAAGACATACTTCATCTGGAAAACCTTTAATAAAATCACTTAAAAATGTTTTTAAGTTTCCCATGATGATTAAGGCCCAACCACTCACCATTTGCTGGGTAACCAGGTGTGAGAGGGTCCCCTGCACCATTAAGATTTAAGATATTTCCACGCTGGACACTGCCACCAGGAAGATTCCAACCATCTGGATAGGACTTCACCCCAGGAGCAAAGTAATCAGCAGGATCTGAGTACAGAATGACTCCTTTGGCCCCTGCCAGCTGGGCATTTTTAACCTGGAAAGCACAATGTCTCTCTTATTTCAGGTTGGTTGTTCCAGATTTGATAATATCAATCTTTTTTGAAATTACGCTTATATGAATAGCCAAATGTTATTTTCAATCTTTTATCATTAGACCTACAACAAGGACATTTCATAGAGAACTGGCTTTTGCTTTTTCCTACTTCAAGTTCTAAAAATGGGTTTCTAGGGAAAAAAGAGATAAAAATGGGTTTCTAGGAATGGATCATCCCTCAGAGCTGTAGCTTTAGAAAATGTTTATAATAGTGATAGCAAGTACTTTCTGTTTCTTTCACTAGTCTAGATGTACAAGAAGAAAGCAGACTCTACAGGCCAAATTTTATATCTTTTATGGCTGGAAGGGAATATTTTTGAAATTTAATTTCTCACAAAAGCGAAAAAAAATGAACAGATCAGGTGATAGTAATTTTTTAAAACTGCTGTGCAGAATTTGGTTTCTCTGATTACCTATAATAACAATTCACATTAAAATTGTAAATATTTTCAAAGATAATATTAAAAAACAAAGATACTGATGGCAAAAACAAACCCAATGAATGCTTCTATGTATACCACAGGCATAATTTGCTGGTATGGAAAAATCTGCTCTGTTCTCCTTGAACTTCTACACTGGTCCAAACTCCAATGACCCAATTTAAAACCCCTGTCTGTAAGCCAGGAAATGTGTCCTCCCCATAAAGTGGCTGTGTTACAGAATATGAGAGGATCATGGTTCTCAGAAAGTTTTAAGGGTATATTTCTACATATGTAAGTACCATATATTTTTTTATATTGGGAGAAAAGGAAAAAAAATGATTTTTACCTTATTTCCTCTGAAAATTTTCCCATATCTGGCAATCACAATCTTCCCAGAGCAATTGATTTTCATGTCCCTCTCTAGTTTAAAGAAGTCTTCAGTCTGTGCATAGTTAACATACACTAGATCACCCTGTTGAGATCAGGAATGATTTAGTATAAGTATGATTTAATACAAGGAGGTTTCTCTGCACAACTGTTTCACATCTTTGAATGAGGAAAGAGGAAAGAGCATGCAAGAGGGCCAGAAAGGCATCAGTCTCACATAAGAGATGCAAGGAAGAAATGAGCTTGAATTATAGCAATTGGCTGAGTTACAGACATATGAATTTAACAGTAAGCTCTGTTTTTATCTCTTTTAGAGTGGTTATAACGTTATAGAAGTGTTCCCCAAAAATGTATATGAATATACACATTGCTGCATGCAGTTTGAAGGAGTCCAGGCACCCTAGGTTAAGAAACATTTGACGAGAGTTTTATTCTTAGAAGTACATTCACAACTAGTAGCCTAATGGGTCTCCTCTACCACCAGGTAAGGAAGAAAGGTCAGGTAGTATAACTGCCTTATGGGTCTGTTTTCATATTATTAATATGATTATGTGCAAGTCTTAATAACATCTCTGAGTCTCAGTATTCTCATTTGCAAAATGACCTGTTAAACCAGTATCCTTCATTTTTTTTCTCACCTACTCCCTAAATTAATTTTGAAAAACAAACACCCCTCATATATTTACTTGACATCTAAAATTGCTTATCATACCTTTAAGGAGCTACAACAAATGCAATTTCCAACATATTATAACTATTAATATTTTGACAAGCAATTTTACATCACTTTATGTATGTATCCCAAAAGAATATACACACTATACTGATTTACATCATCCATTTAAAAAGGAAGACACTCTTCAGTCAGAATTTTATCACGCCTTTTCTCCTCGAACTTCTATCTTGTCCCCCTTTCCCCCAAAGAATTTTATTCTAGAGTAGAATATATTTGTGCTGGACACTGGGATATACTGCCCAGATCCTCCTTCGCTGAAGACGTTCTTGCTCCAGTTGCAAGAAAGGCTCTCTGCAGACAGCCTTCAGTTCTCAAGCCTCTTCAGGAATTTCCTCAGCTACAGACAACCACCCTGCTCAAAGTCATGCCCCTTCCTGGGATGTCACGCAGTCCATGACTGATCAGTGGGGAGTATAAAGCCTTGGACATTTTAGTCCAGCCCAGGACAGTTCTGAAGGGCTCTGCTGACTCTAGAAATGCCCTTCAGGTCAGCAGAGGCTGTCCCTGAGCTACCATTGAGGGTCATTTCTCCCTCTGCTCAATCCAGGTTCCCTCCCCTGACACAACTATTGATCCCAAGAGAACACTTCTTAATTAACATCTAGGATGCTACATTCCATCTCAGTTTCCATCACCTAGAATCCAGGAAAGGTTGGAAGTCTTTTCTTGATCACTGCCAAACTTCCCTTGACTAAGAATATACATATATGTGTATATATGTGTGTGTGTGTGTGTGTGCGCATATATAAGTGTGTATATATGTATGTATGTGTGTGTATAAATATATAGAGAGAGGGAGAAAGAGAGAGAATTTTTTAAAATGTCTTGTGATAGGATGTATGCATGAAGAAAATTCTTTAGGAGTAAGCTAATTAGTAGTAGTATCAGACTAAGTCTAATAATATTACCAATTTGCGTAAATGATACCCAAGCATAAAATTTTACTTGAAATATATCTCTTAAAGCTATTAAATGTTAAAACATCAGGTCACTGGATGAATAAATTATTGCTAGAATGAGACAGGACTCCACATTAGTTCTATTCACATGTCTTGTTTTTAGACATAATTTCGAGAAACTTTGAGATGGGAAGGAAAGTTTTGTTACAGAATTTTCACTAAGGTTATTTAAACTCCTTCCAAGTTACAATGCCCAAATCACACACACTGATCTATTATCCGAGTTAATTCTAATGATGTCAGCTAGATGCTCAACTAGGCTCATCTAATTTTGTTCAATTGCAAACCATTTGACTTGCCAAATATCTTGTTACCCAGTTATGAGAATCTTTCACTATTGTCTCTTAGTCCAGAACCTCATAAATTTTTACAACTTGGAGATATGCTTCATATTGTTTTAGGGTGGGTGAGAGATGTCTTTCATTTGTAAAAATAAGAGAAAAATTATTATAAATAAGGAAGTGGGAACAAAGTACCGCAGGACCTGACCATGGGCTAGTTCTCAATCCAATGTAACTGTACACTGAGAAATTGGTGGTGGAAACCAAGTTCTTTAAAATGATCTCATGTCTGCCTCTGGAAAGTCTTCATACATCCTAGTTTGAACTCCCTGGGCAGGAAAACTCATATCCTATAATTTTATTTTTATTGCTTCCCTCTTCTGCTACATTTCTCCTAGCTTGTGCACAATAAATTTATAACACATGCTAAAATTAAGTTGTTTGCAAGCTAATTCTAGGATTCAATTGACAAACTTGTTGAAAATGTATCATTATGGATCCAGCAGTGTTCTACAAACTAGGGATACAGCACATTCCTGTCCTTGAAGGAACTTAGATTCACCCGAAACGCAGAAAGATAATAAAAATAATAACTAAGTAAATTACATAGTATATTAAAAAGTGACAAGTGCTGTAGAAAATTGTTTCAAAGTTTAAATAGGATAGGCAAATAGTAAATTAGTACTTGGGCGAGTGCAACTTTAAATGAAAAAAAGTTAAGTCTTCTGAGAAGGTGACATTTGAATCTTTGCTTCAGTAAAAGGATTACTTTTAGCTCTTATATTTCTTTCTCTGACAATGCAATATTAACACACTATTAATGACTGCACTGTATGTCTCATTTATAATTGTTAGCCCTCTCTGGAGCTCACTCTTATTCTGTGAATATAGAGTTATTAACCAATTTAATTTCAGTGAATTTTGTCTTAGTGTCAGTGTCCTACTTGAAATTGATCCCTATTTAATATGACTAACTTTAGGGAGGCTACTTCCTTAAATGTCTGCAAGCTGTGGCTATCTTTTGATAAATCTACAATCCTCACAAAACAAATGAGAGATAGGAGGTGACATTAGTTGAAAAATGACAGTACGCTTTGAAAATAAAACAAGGGTGATAGATATGTCCTCTGGGCACTTCACAAATGCAAGTTGTCACTGTCAGTTAGAAAAAAGCTTTGTTTTCAGACAATGACCTTCTTGTAAAGTTTACACTGTACCATTGTTCTATGACTGGGAATAAATACAATCTTGCACTGTTAGCCTAGAATTTTCCGTTTCTTTCAAGCTTCCATCTTCTTGCTCTTGTTAATTGAAACAGAATCGGGAGGCAAGGCCAGTGGCTCCCAAAGCATGGTTCGTAAGCCCTCAGAATCAATGTCATCTAGGGCCTTGTTGGAAATGAACTATGAAGACCTACCAAAACTCAAGGGGGTGGGAACAAGAACGGTATTTTATAAGTCTTCTGGATTATCATGGTACATGCTGAAGTTTGAGAGCCACTAGATTAGATTAGATTTTTATTTTATTTTATTTTTATTTTTTTAAAGATTTATTTATTTATTTATTTGTCAGAGAGAGAGAGAGCAAGAGCACAAGCAGGGAGAGCAGCAGGCAGAGGGAGAAGCAGGCTCCCTGCTGAGCAAGGAACCTGATGCGGGACTCGATCCCAGGACCCTGGGATTATATTTTTATAAGATATTATCGAATTGCTCATTTCGAATAGCCTAAAGCAGAGTCCAGTATTTCACACTCCAGAGAATTCAGATCCAAAGATTACTTATAGTGAAATATCTTAAGCACAGACATATCTAACTTTAAAAAAAATTAACATCGCACTGGCTGAGTTACAGGTGATCCAGTGAAGCACATCAGCCAACAAACTCATCTAATATTTGAACACAAAGAAGAATCCCACGCAGAATCACAGACTCTATCTTCCCATTAATCTAGAAGAGTTTAAGTACAATAATTCTGTCAAAGTCCAAAAATTACTTGGGAGATTTCAATTGATTATACATTAAACCCACAAACTCATGTGGGAATAATTTTCTCCTTATAGCACTCTCTCTTACCACCTGGAAACATAATCTGTTTCTTTATACTTAATATTTTCACTGCTCAATAAATTTCATAGGGTTCTTCAACTACTTCACACTCAGTGAAGACTTTTAAAGTGTATTTTATATTTTATGGCTATTTTAAATTAATTTTTTGTTATATTTCCTGTTATTATACACTATTTGTCCATACATACTTAACTCTGATAATATTAATTCTATTTTTAAATAACGATGTATTAGTGTTTTTTGTATATTCTGGTTATACAGATATCACTGTAAATAATGAAAAGAATTAATAAAAAGACCCAAAGTGTAAAAACATAAGGAGAACAATTGGGCAATATTAAAATTAAAGATATCTTTTCAATAAAGGGGAGTTTGGGGTTCCTGGCTGGCTTAGTTGGTTAAGCATCTGCCTTTGGCTCAGGTCATGATCCCAGGGTCCTGGAATCAAGCCCCATGGCAGTCTCCCTGCTCTGCAGGGAATCTGTCTCTCCCTCTCCCTCTGCCTCTCTCCCTGTTCATGATCTCTCTCTCACAAATCACATATATATATATATTTCACAAATCAAATATATATGTATATATTTATATATTTAAAAAAATAAATAAAGGGCAGCTTAGGTAACATGAGGAAACGAGTAAAAAATGAGAAAAAGGTATTTGTAATATTCAAACCAATATGGAATAAATAATTAAAATATTTAAGAAACCCTTAAATTTAATAAGAAAAAGGCTGGAAATTCAACAGGAAGAAGACAAAGCTATACTTAGTCATTGTACAGAAAAAAAACCAGAACGGCTAATAAATAAATATGTTTAGAGATGAGCAACCTTGGTTGTAATCAGAGAAATGTGAATTAGAATAAAATAAGGGCAAAAATTATAAAGTTATATAGTTTCAAGTGTTGATGAAAATATATGAGGAAAAAGGAACACTCATTGAGTGTCAGTGGAAGCAATCAACTGCTAAAGTCTGGACACTGTGAAATTAAATATTCCTACAAAACAGCAATACCACCCCTGGTTTACTGTAAACAGAGAAACCCTTGCAAGCCCAGAAGGGGACACATATGAGGATATTCCCTGCAACACTGTGGTGATGAGGATTTAGGAGTAAAGCTGACTCACCACAAAAAGAATGGGTAAGTTACATGTGGTGTGCATATAACGTGGAACAATAAGCAACAGTAAAAAGCAATGACATAAAGCAACATGGATAGACTTTTTAAAGGCCATTGATTGAAAAGAGTAAGAGATCAAGTAAGACCTAATTTTAAATGCTATTTACATAAATTTAAAAATTTCAGGAATATATACAATGCTGGGGCATCTGGGTGGCTCAGTTGGTTAAGTGTCCAACTCTTGATTTTTGGCTCAGGTCATGATCTTAGCATTGTGAGATCTAGCCCTCCTGGGCATGGAGCCTGCCGAGGATTCTTTCTCTCCCTCTCCCTCTACCCCTCCCCTGCTCTCTCCTTCTCTAAAGAAAAAAAAAAAGGATATATGCATTGCTAAGGACATAAATCATTAGGCAGAAGGAGAGGAATGAGATTAAGAATAAGGATGAGAGATGAAAAGGAAAGAAAAAAAAAAGAAAAAAAGAAAAGAAAAAAAATGAAAGGAAATTAAGAATCATACATGGGTCCATTATGGTAAGGCACCTTAACCTGTGGAATAAGCCTAAGTGACCACAGTACACCTGAGATATAAAATATATTATCTCTTCACTTCCAATAGTTATATGCCTCATTCCTAGCTCAACCATCAATTATGAAATAATTATGATTGCGAGCATTCTGTTTATATGCTAAATATTAGAAAGAATTTTTCTAATATTATACCATTAAGATGTAAACTAATCATTTGAAGTAAATTTCATATAACCATGGAAAATAATCTTTCATTCAAAGTTTGCTAGAGTTTTTAAATTATAAATAAGTTAATAAATCCAATACATTTGAAAATAAAAAATAGTATTTTCTCTCTTACTTATTTAAAAATTTGGATTATATCAAATATCTCCTTTTAACTGTTTATTTATTGTCTGCATGTATGAGGGGGTTCTGTTTGTTATTTATATTTTATTGTATTGCATTTTTACCTCTGGCATCCCCTGGGGAGAGAAGGCATTAAAAGGTGGCACAACATCTGAAACATTTTCATATCCTGGAGGAGGTGGTTCAAATAATGATGAGTTAAAAATCTGGAAAAGCAAAATATAATAGTCAAAACTAAGTCAGGTGAAGTTTGATTACTACAAGCAAACAAGGAAAAATGTACATTACCATTTTTGTCAGTAGAGGGATTTTTATTTTGTATTTTGAAAATACAAAAATCAAATACCCAGCACTGTCCTAGAATAAACCACAGACCTAGAAAGGATCTATCAAGCACCAGGTTTTGATTTAGGAGGAAAATGTTAACACCCAAATAGAGAGTAACATTGTATTGTAATCTTAATCCTTTATAGCATTGATAAGATAATTATTTAACAACAAATTAAATACCAAATTCACTTCAATAAAAATAGTACATTTGGGGGGATCCATATCTAATAGTATCTACACTGAACAACATTCACACTGAAAATAACTAAAGATGCTGAACTAAATATAAAATATAACCTTTTTAAATGTATCATCAAATTGGAAAAAAAAAAAGTGAGGAATACTCAGAAGCCAAAAAAATGGCGTGAAATCAGGAATCCTGAAAGGCTGCACTAAAGTCTGCCTTTGCCTTAATTGGGTCTCTCAGAGCCAAAACAGAGGCACAGAAGTTTGACGAAATTCTGAGATGGTCCAAATAATGCAAATAATGGAGTCTAAACAAGACACCCCTGCATAAAGCTGGGTCGCCAAAGAACATCCTTCAGGGTTAAGGCTACACTAGAGACAAACCCGTTGGATGTGTATATGAGGACTTGTAAAAGAGAATAGAGGGGTGCTGGAGTGGAGCAGTTGGTTGGGCATCTGACTTGATTTCAGCTCAGGTGGTGGTCTCAAGGGTTGTGGGATTGGGCCCCATGTCGGGCTCCGCACTCAGCACCGAGTCTGCATGGGATTCTCTCTCCCTCTGCCCTCCCTCTACTAGCTCTCTTTCTCTCTAAAAAAATAAAAAATAAATAAATCTTTTACAAAAGAGAGAGAGAGAGACAGAGAAGAGAATAGAAAGAATGTGGAGGAGCTAAATTTCAATATATAATAAGAATTTTTCAATAAAATTTTGATAAATAAATAAAATTTCTGATAAAAATTATGAACTCTTAAGATTCAGATGGTCCAATGAATACTGACCAAGCTAATGAAAAAATAACTTACATCCAGACCCATCACAGTAAAATTATGATATTCAAAATACTATTTAAATGTCAAAAGTTACAAAAGAGAGATTATACAAGAAACCCAAACAGAATAAAAATTGTATTGGCAGCTGATTTCTCAGCAGTAATAATGGAAGCCAAAATGCTGTCAAATATTCTCTCCATGTGTAAAGGGACAATAACTGTCAAACTACAAATCTAAGTCCCACAAAAACATTCTTCCTTTTGAAAATGAAATGGGGGCACCTGCACGGCTCAATTGGTTAAGCGTCTGACTCTTGATTTCGGCTCGGGTTGTGATATCAGGTCATGAGATTGAGCCATGCACTGGGCTCAGAGCTGGGTATGGAGCCTGACTATGATTCTCTATCTCCCTCTGCCCCTCCCCTCCCTTGCACTCAGGCATGAGTTTTCTCTCTCTCTCTCTCTCTGTAAAAGAAAGAAAGAAGAAGGAAAGAAAAAGAGAGACAGAGAGAAAGAAGAAAGAAGAAAGAAAGAAAAGGAAGAAAAAGGAAGAAAGAAAGAAAGAAAGAAAGAAAGAAAGAAAGAAAGAAGAAAAGAAAGAAAGAAGAAAAGAAAGAAAGAAGAAAAGAAAGAAAGGAAAGAAAGAAAGAGAAAGAAAGAAAGAGAAAGAAAGAAAGAAAGAAAGAAAGAAAGAAAGAAAGAAAGAAAGAAAGAAAAAGAAAAAAAAAAGAGAGGGAGGGAGGAAATGAAATGAAAAGAAAAAATGAAATGAAAGACACATTCTCCTATGAAAAATTAACAGTTCGGAGTCAACAGATATTCACTTAAAGAAAATCTCTAAATGACACCCTTCAACAAAACAAATAAAGCCTCTAAAAGAAGCTCTAAGATGATTCAAGAAGGACTGGTAAGCAAGGTGTCCTGAATATGTGGAAAAAATGAATAAATATGCACTGTATGTAATTAATAAAATCAAGTATTGTTCAAGTTGACAAGAACAAGATTGGATTAGAATTATGGGCATAAATTGGTAGGGTATGACCAAAGCGAAAGTATTCTAAGATGTTTGTATGTTTGTATTATAGGAATATTGATCAATTATGACATTGTTAAGTAGGGATCAGATTTTTTTAGTTTCCAAACTACTAAAAAATGAAACTGGCAAGATTAACCATCCAAAAAAAAGAAGAAGAAGAAGAAGAAGGGAAGGGGGAAAAAGAATTAGAAATCATCACGACAAAGGACATCCAGAAAATTATAGACTTTATCTTATATTTTTAGTATGTGCAAGTCTGCATGATTTTAATCTTATGGGAACCTGGGAGGTTTCTTTCTTTTTCTTATCCTTTTGTTTGGAATGCTTCTCTTTGGTTTTTTTTTTTTTTTTTTTTTTTAAGATTTTATTTATTTATTCGACAGAGATAGAGACAGCCAGCGAGAGAGGGAACACAAGCAGGGGGAGTGGGAGAGGAAGAAGCAGGCTCATAGCCGAAGAGCCTGATGTGGGGCTCGATCCCATAACGCCGAGATCACGCCCTGAGCCGAAGGCAGACGCTTAACCGCTGTGCCACCCAGGCGCCCCATTCTCTTTGGTTTTTTAATGAAGCAGATGTACAATGTGTGCTCACGGCAAAAACAGAGACCATACATACTTTAAGGTTTTGCTGAGTCATTTTGACGTTGGTAAACATTCAAGTATAGCTTCTCTGGGAGCCCAGGAGTAGGACCCACAAACATGAAAAGTTGAAAATTCCCTTTCTTTTATCACAACCAGGAGTTGATTTGGGGGATATTTACCTCTGTTTCTTTAAATAGCATGCTATGTTTCAGATTTAGGTGTTATCTATGAACATTGCAACAGTTCAACTGTTTTTGTCCCTCTGCCCCACTTGTGAATGTTTTTGTACTATTACCATCTCCCAGTGTAATTTAATTATTGTGACTATTCAGAGCTGAGTTCTGTGGTAAACTGTAAACTTTTAGTCTCCTGCACAACATGCACAAGTTCCTCCTTCCACAGGCAAGAAATATGACTAGTGTTGTATAAATTCTACCAGAAATATTTTAAATATATACAGACACATTATCTTATCTTTGTTCACATAGAGGGAACATATGATATAGATTGAACTATATATTGCCTTTTTTTATGCCACAAAAGGTAAATAGAAATTTGTAAACTGAACTGTTTTAGTTATACTCAGAATACATAATTAGAGGCTATATTAGTGAATTCTGGAAAGTGAGCAATGCTCTCTGTTATATAGTCTACCTTTGATAAAGTCACCCAAAAAAGTTGTTTCCTTGACCTTACAAATTTTTCCTACTTGTTAGAATAACTCATTAACTTGCTCTAAAATCCCCTTGTTCAGAAAGGCTGTAAAATTGAAGATTACCATATAGGCAAATTGAGTGACACCAACTTGAATACTCCCTTGGCTGAAAGACGTGCTGATGCAAGGACTTTGTTTCTGGATGGATTTGTATTGTACTTTACTACAGTTTCTTTTAGAATCTTTCCCAATGATTCAGATGAGTTTTATACCTTATGTGGTTTACAGAAAAATTATGGGCTATATGGAGGATGTGGGCATTTCTGAAGGGTAGTAGTTGATATGGTTTCACGTTAGGTTCTGTGTGCCTCAGAAAAGGTAGATATTTAGCGCTCTAGTTGGTATAACATAATGTCATGTTCACTCCTGGTCTCCCATCACTGTTTGTACCCCTGCCCAGGACCAGGACCATGTACAGTGTGGAAAAGTAGTGATAGATATCCAAACTCAAAGGGAATGTTTTTAATGTCTCACCATTAATTTTGATAGTTGCTGTGACCTTTATCAGGTGATGTTAATTAACTTCCTTTCCAAGTTTACTAAGAGTTTTTATCGTGAATTTATTTTTCACTTTTCAACTTTTTTTTGGGGGGGGGCTGGATATTTTTTGAGATGAGTATGCAATTTTTCTTTTTCATAACGATAATTATATTATCCATATATATACACATTACACATTTGGCCTGTATTTTTGCAACTTGTTTGTTGGTCTTGCTTTAAAAAATGAATTGAGTTTTTAATATTCTCTGAAATAGGTTGTGTTATATTTAAATGATCTTTAACTTCAATCTTTCAAACTTAAAGGAAAACCAGTTGGTCTTGATGCTCTGTGTTGTGGGAGTTTCTGAAGTACTAATTCAATTTAATTAATCTTATAGAACTATTTGGATTTTTAAAAAATGCATTCTTGTGTCAATTTTCATGTTTTTTCCATTTCATCTCAGCTGTGAATTATTGTCATCCTTCTTCCTAGAATTTTCTTATCTCTTTGAATATCCACAGCATCAATAGATATGCCTCTGTTTTTCACTCTGTATTTATTTATGCTTTCCTTGTATTTTTCCTTATTGATCTTTGTCCTTTAGGGGACAAAAGGGGTCATCGGGTGGATTACCTCATCAGTGCTGACCAGGTAATTTCAGATTGACTAGTTAAAGGTCACATTCCTGGGAAAGGTTGAAACTGCGTTAGGTTAGGTATTAAGTCTTGGGTTGCTGAAGGGGCTCAGTACAAGTAACTCCATTTGGGGCCTCTTGTAACTTTTCCTCTACAGATAAAAACAAATTTAGAATTGTTGGTGAATTGAAACACTTAGGTAGTGACCCTCTTTATTTCTTAATAAGGTTTTTGACTTTGTCCTAAAACTTACTTTATAAGATAAAACCATTTTTTAAGTCAATATTTAATTGGTATTTCTTTTTCAGTTTTGTTACTTTCAAATTTGTTGTGATGTTGTGTTCAAATTACTCCTTATAAAATAGTACACAGCTGATTTTACTTAGTTTGACATGCTATGTTTTAAATCAGTTTTTTCCTTTAATTTTTTTTCTAATCACTGATATACAGCACTTAAGTCACTTTTACTTTCCTATTATGTGATTTTTACTCTTCCTTTCCCCCCCAATGCTCCTTTTTTCTTTCGTGAAAATCATGTATCTTGGGCAGCTGTCTTAACTTGGGCTCAAATAAAACTCTTTTCCTTTTCCTTTAAAATTTAAAAGGTTTGTTCATTTTGCGTCAACAGTTGACACAGCTTGCTTCAGGAAAAGGAGAAATAGGGAGAAAACAAGGCACTTTGGAGAAGTATGTGACTCTTTATGTTTAGATGTACTTTGGATGAAAATAAAAAAGGAAAATGAACTAATGATACAGCTTTTAAAAAATTAGGAAGTTTTAGGCAGTGTGATATTGAGATTTATGATAAATATATATTTGATCTTCATCGCATTTCTGGCACTGAGCTTCTAAAATGTTCTAAAAGGAATTTCCTGATAAGAGCAACAAAGCTGTCTATTGTTATGTTAACGAGGTAACTTTTGGACCCCACTTAAGGATGGGCTCAGGTTGCCAGGAGAATAAACTTAGTGATTAGAGGGTTGGAATTTTCAGTCCCACTGCTAACCTCCCAGCCAGGAGAGAGGAGCTGGAAGTTGAATCAATCACAAGAGCCAAGATTTAATCATTACACCTATGTAATGAAGCGTCCATAAAAACCCAAAGGACAGGGTTCAGAGAGCTTCTCGGTTGGAGATGGGGGGGACTGGGGTTCCTAGAGAGGGTGTGGAAGCTCTCTGCTCTTTCCCACATACTTTGCCCTATGCATCCTTCATCTGGCTATTGATTTGTATCATTTATCATCCTTTTACAATAAATCAGTAATCTGGAATGCAAAATGTTTTTTGCAAATGTTAATTTGCTCAAGCAAATTAGCCAATCCTGAGGAGGGGATCATAGGAACCTCTAATTTCTGCTCATCTGTCAGAAGTACAATTAACAACCTGGGTTTTCAACTGGCATCCTGAGTTGAACGGGGTCATTGGAACCTCCAGTCTATAGCTGGTAGGTCAGAAACACAGGTTAACAACCTAGGCTTGCAACTGGCATCTGAATGGGTGGGGAAGAGGGCAGTCTTATGAGACTGAATTGTTACCGATGGAATCTGATGCTCTCTCTGGGGAAATAGTGTCAGAATTGAGTTGAATGAATCATAGGACACCTAACTGGTGTTTGAGAATTGCTTGTTGGATGTGTGGGGAAAACACTCCCCATTCCAACAGAAATTGGTCTGGGAAGCCAAAAGAAACAGCTAACACCATTCCAGAAAATCTCCAGAATGATGTTTCTACATGATATCTTTATATTATGTGTCAGACTTGAAGAATTTAATAAATGCTTATAATGACAAAACAAATAATGAAATGGAATAATAAAAGCAAAGTCATGGTCAAAATTGGGAGGTGAAAGAAAAAGGAAAAAAGAAGTGCAAGTTTGTTATTTTCCTCACTGTATACAGATCATCCCCAAATCTGACAGATCAAGACAGAGATTGTATACACATATATGAACGTATATATTAATATAATCAATATCTTATTTCATCATTAAATAACTTTCCTAAACATACTTTTATAGACTCCTTAGTACTTAATTATATAGATATGCCCCCACTTATTTAACAAATATTATGGGACCGTATACTGTATATTGATATTCCACATAACCTTTTTAAAAAATACTTTTTAAATTTTGAGGTAGTTTAATATTTTAAAAAGATTAACTATTAACTACAATAATTTAAAATAGTAGTTAATATGGAAAGTTTTAAATCATAATAGGAAATTTAGCATGGGATTACATCACTGACAGCAAAACATAACAGCATATTTGCCATTAAAAGACTGATTCATTAGTTGATAGAATGTGGTTGACATATTAGAAAAAATTTTTTAAATTTATATATATTTAAATCACATGACATTTTCAGTTCACTGATCAGTCTGGACATATTTGAAGCTATATACAGCTGAGAAGGCTCAAGTAACAAAACGACTGAAGGAAACTATCTCTATTGAAAGGGGCTATTTCAGTACAGTAGCTCTAAAACTAAGGTATCCTAAACAGGGTTAAACAAATGAGTTTTATTTTATGAGTTTCATATTGAATACATATCATGATAAGAAATATCTCAAATTACTTGTATTATCTTTTCTTCCTAAAGAATGTGCCCTAACTTGCATACAAGATTGTAAATTGTTTAGATAATCATTCTATAGACATTCTCTCCAAATTCTCTTCCCCTTCAAATGCCCACATCCAAGTTTTGGGCACAGAGCTGAACACATGATCATATGAGTCTTATCATTATGTACCAGTAAAAAGCTGCGGACTCAAACTGCACACCAGATGTCTTGAGTTTCCTCACATCCCCAAACTTATACAGTATCTTTTAGAGTCTGAACCTATCAAAAATGTGTATATTTTACTTGCTTGGAAGTACTAATATATCATATTTTGTATTAGCACACACTACTAAAAAACAGAAAATACAACTGTCATCAAGCATTAATTTCTCAGACTTTTTCCAACATCACATTAATTTCACACATCATAGGAAAGGAGTTGATGTTGGTAATGAGATATTAAAGACATCATTCACAAGTTTCAATAATATTGATTTCTATCAATAATTACAGATGTATAGGACATTCTTTCATAAAAAATGTTTGATAAGAATAGAGATGAGGATAGTTTCTTATCTCTTTGTTTTACCTCATTTCCGTCTCCATCAATTATTGAGATGTAGTTGGGATGAGTCTTATTTGGATAGGACAACAGGACATCATAATGGGCTAACTCAACAGAATCCAGGCCAAATTCTTTCCACTGGGATTGAATTTGCTTTGCAAGCTGAAAGTTTTGTTCTGTTCCTGCTAAATGTGGCAGCCGTGTAAAATTACTGGTGAACAAAAATTGAAAGTGGTTAGAAATTAATGTTTAGTCAACCTTTCTCCTAAATGAACAACCAAGGAAGGCAGATTGACATTTCAAAGGTGCTTTGAAATGTGATACGTTAAAAAAGCAAAGTGGTACTATTATTGCATCAAATAGATTTTCAAAGCTTATTTTGAAGTTTTCATGCTCTAATTTGTACTCATTCAAGAGAAAAATTGGAGAAACTGATCATTGTAGAGAACTGTTATATGAAATCCTGTGGGCGTGTCCCCATATAGATGAGGAAAGTGTCCTATTCTTTCCTTAAGACTCATGCATCTTAGAATTTTCATGGAATTATTTATTTCACTTGTGAAACAGATTTAGAAGGTAAAAAATATTTTCATACAAAGTACCAAGGTGTGACGAGCCAAGAATGATTGATAGTTACATTTATTTTTAAATACTCCAAGTATGGCGAAGTGAGAAACCTTTTGATTAGCAACCTTTATAAAGTATCTTCATTAAGGAATAATCTAAACATATTTAGAGAAGTTCAGACTCAATCTCTTGTACTCCATTCATTGTGCATAGTAATACACTTAAAAATCAATGATGATAATTAGCCTGACCAGGAATATCTCTAATGAATAAGCTATGAGGGTAGCTACTAAAAATATTTTCATGAGTTTACTACTTTCTCATTTAATATGTCTGGATACTGGTGCTTTACTTTAGTTTGTTTAAATTTCTCTCTCTCTCCTGCAAATGTGTTATTTCCCTGAAGATTTAGCTCTTTGGTATTTTGGTCTAAGTGGTTTAACCACTTAGAGAAAAAAAAAATCCACATGCCAGAAAGCATCATGTATCATAAAAAGACATTTACTTCTAGAACTTCACAAACTTCTGCTCCTGAATATGTAGGTTTTTCTAAAATCAACACATGTCCATCCTTATAGAGATTTTTAAAAAAACAAATAAATAGGCAACATGGTTATGATAATTCCATTTTCAAATGTTTACTTTTATGGTAATTTATCTTAATTTTTGACTTGGAAAATCAACTGCCAAGAAGCATAACTCTCAATTTTTAAAAAATGGAGTACTTGTGATTATTTTTTTACAATTCTATTAGAATAATTTAAATTGTATTTACAAAGATAGTATCAAAATCCTTATTCAAAAATGCTTAAGGGCTTAACACTATAGCAGCCAAAGTGGACTGCCCAAGATGGGCCACTTTGGCATGAACATTATTCTGAGCTGAAGGCCATCAAAACCCTACAGGATCAAAAGAAACTTTTGCCACTCCCTTAACAACATAGAAGAATCTAAATTGGTGATCTTTCTCAAAATAAGGGTTATTAGCAGAGAAAAATTTTATCTGAGTGATCCATCTGTATGGCAGGACAAATATCTACCTAATTACCAAACATCTGCTCTTCTTATCACCCTGCAAAGTGGATTCCTTTCATATACCTCATTTTGCCTGTCTTTGGAATTCCCATGTCTATATGGATTCCCCACACATACACTATTAAATCTGATTTTCTCCTGTGAATCTCTCTTGTGTCAATTTAATTCTTAGTCCTACTAGTAGGACCTTGAAAGGGATAGGACATTCTTGATCCCTTACAACAACTTACACAAAATTTCTAATGTGTATTAGCAAAAAAGTAGTAACAAAAATAACACAATTTTAAGAGGCAGCTGAGTTGTCTTTATATCTTTTCAATGTATACCTGCAGAAATAACAGAAAAAGAGCCAACACGTTGCAATTTTTCTATATTACACAGATCACAAACTGTAACATAACTAAAGTGAATGCAGATTATGCATATTCCCTCAAGTCAGAGTGATAACTCTCCCTACATGTTAAGAAATAGGGCACTTGGCTTGCTCAGTTGATAAGGCATGTGCCTTTTGATCTCAGGGTTGTGAGTTCGAGCCCCACTTAGGGGGTAGAGTTTACTTAAAAAAATAAATAAATAAAAATGAAAGAAAGAAAAAAAGAACAATTACCAATAGGTAGTCTCGAACCTGTTCTCCTTACCACCAAAAAAGGAAGGAAGGAAGGGAGCGAGGGAGGGAGGGAGGAATTGATAATTATCAAACCTGGCTATTACAAGTGAAACTCCTTGTAACAGTGTTGTCATTACCAATGAGGATACAAGACTGTGCTACAATCAGGGCTGGAACCCACTCATTTAGAGCAAAGCTGATCCTAATGAAGAGTAGGACAAAAATCCATTTCCAATGATAAATAAACTGGCATAAAATCTTATAAGTGGTATAGTAGAGGCTTTGCCACTAACCTGTGTAATCCTGGCTAAATCTTCAGTTTCTCATCTGCACCCTCGGAGAATATTGCTACCTCACTACTTTCCAAAGATCCATAGCTCAATTAGGTAACTTAAACTGCAACTCTTAATTTTTCTTGTATTATTCAATTACGAAGAGTGTTGCAAGTAATTTGTCAATCCTACTAAAATATCAAGTTTTCTTAAAAAATAATAATTTACAAATCATCCCAAATAGCCAACAACTTGTATTTAAAAATGGGCTCACATATCTCTGTCTGGCTAGAAAAGTGCCACATATCATTACATTATCTCAATTAATAAAGAGAGCTGTTAGTACTCCTGGTTTAATATATTGCATCTGGCTTACAAATGATGGAACAGTGCTTCCAGGAGCTAGATGCCTGGAAAGCAGCTAGTAAAAGCAGAAGTGGTACTCAAAGGCCTATCAGGGAAATTCTGAGCCCACAGGTCTACAAGAGTTTTCTAAAATAATCTTGTCTTTCAAAACCGGACCAGAATAGAAGGAAAATTTCCTTAAGGAGATGCAAAGTAGTGAACAGAGCTGAGAATTCATCGGAGGGGAGGGGGGTGGGGGAATGGGATAGACTGGTGATGGGTAGTAAGGAGGGCACGTATTGCATGGTGCACTGGGTGTTATACGCAACTAATGAATCACCGAACTTTACATCAAAAATCAGGGATGTACTGTATGGTGACTAACATAATATAATAAAAAAAATTTTTTTTAAAAAAGGGGGAAACAGGACAACCCCTATCCCAAAGGAGGCTGAAAAAAACAATCCCTACTTTGATCCTCCCAGCCACTATGGAGAGGCAGACAACTTGGAAGTAGAGAGGACCTTTAGAAGCAAAGCAAAGGAGGATAAGATGGAAGATCTGAGGCTTTACCGACCCCTGGCCTATGGGTAGAATTAGATTGAAAGCTCTCTAATGGCCGAATGGCAAATGGGAAATCTGGAGAGTCCAGGAGGTTTCTGGTAATTCTGTGGTCCTTGGAGGGATGAGTTGGGTTCTCTTAATTTCTTTTTTTGTGTGTGCTAATGGTGAAAATCCTTGAGTTCTAAACAGTGAGAGGCGCTTTGCTGGGGTCATGGAGAATAAGCAAGAAACTGACTGCTTTCATTTTACTCAGGGTCTAGAAAGAGAAATGAAGGCATTCATTTTTGTTCTCTGCCAGTCAGTCCATGTCACAGGTTAGGAAAGGAAGCATGGACAGCAGCTCTATCTAGAAGTGAACATTATATCTTGCCAGAACTCCACTTTTATTTTATCTATTATACAGAATTATAGTGAAAGAAGTCCAAGAGGCAGAGGAGGGGTTTCCACAAAATTTCAGCTTCCGGGTCTCTCAGTTGAAATGGCCCTTCCAAAGACCTGGAAGGTGCCCAAGCAAATTTTTATTCATAGTTTTAATTCTATTGTAATTGAAATAGGAAGCACCTGGGTGGCTCAGTCCATTAACATCTGCCTTTGGTTCAGGTCTTGATCCTGGGGTCCTGGGATCCAGCCCTGCTTTGGCTCGGCTCCCTGCTCAGTGGAGAGCCTGCTTCTCCCTCTCCCTCTGCCACAAACCCTGCTTGTGTTTTCTCTCTAGCTCACTCTCATTTTCAAATAAATAAATAAATTCTTTAAAATAAATAAATAAAATAGAACATATGTGTTTGTATGATCGTGTGTGTACAACTATGCGTGTGTGTGTGTGTATAACTGTCTTTTACATAAAATTCTAACTTGTATTCACTAAGGAATGCTTCAATCACTATCAGGAACTCCAAGTATTTTGCTTCGGAAAAGTTAAGTAGTCTAATCAGTTACATACAGTCATTCTACACAAGTGTTTTATTTTTAGTTGCTTTGCAAATGCTCTTTAAATTTACTAATTTACACCTTTTGCTCTACACTACAGATAACTATTTCAGGAAACAGAGAGCTAGTTTCAAACCATGTCATATATGCGCTCTCTAATTCATCCTTGTCACAGTGATATTATGGTTCCCATTTTATAGATTTGGAAATGAAAGCTCAGGAAGGTTAAGTATTCACTCCAAGTGATTTTACTGTCAATGGGCAAAGATGGAATTTAAATTCAAGTATATCTGAGTCCATGGAATGAACCGTGAGAGACTATGGACTCTGGGAAACAAACTGAGGGCTTCAG
The DNA here is from genome assembly GCF_002007445.2 of Ailuropoda melanoleuca. Classification (NCBI taxonomy): domain Eukaryota; kingdom Metazoa; phylum Chordata; class Mammalia; order Carnivora; family Ursidae; genus Ailuropoda; species Ailuropoda melanoleuca. The sequence goes on from NC_048225.1 coordinate 40,717,808, forward strand.
AGGGGAGGGGGTGGGGGACTGGGATAGGCCAGTGATGGGTAGTAAGGAAGGCACGTATTGCATGGAGCACTGGGTGTTATACACAAATAATGAATCATGGAACACTACATCAAAAACTAATGATGTACTGTATGGTGACTAACGTAATAAAAAATTATTATAAAAAAAAGTATATCTGAGTGCGAAGTCCAAGTTTATTCTTTTTGCCTAGAATATAATGTTGTCTTCTAAACAGGAGTCTTCAAATTGTTCCACTGACCAGATCCAGCCCACCTCCTTATTTTTGTACAGTCCACAAGCTGAAATGGTTTTTACATTATAAACAGCAAAAAAAAAAAAAGAATATTTTGTGACATATATGACATTCAAATTTCAGTGCCCATAAATAAAGTTTTACTGAAATTGCCACTCTTGTATGTTTATGTATTTTCTCTGGCCTCTTCTGTGCTGCAATAGCAGAGCTGAGTAGTTGTAACAGAGATAGGCTGCCCTACAGGGGCTGGTCCTCTATAAGACAGAGTTTGTTGACTCCTGCCCAAAATTGTCTCTAGTGATACAGTTTAGCTTAAAGTATAATCCTGTCTATATGAAATATGATACAATGTTTTCAACAAATAAAACTTTTTTTAAAGGCAGTTCCTGTATATGAAATATTGAATCAAAACTTTCTGAACAGAATAACAAATTACCCATATAAGCCATCAAGTATATACTTACTATAAGAACCTCTTGATGTTCTCAGCTTTCAATTCATCCAAAAATACCTTCTTCACATTATGCTGTGGAACAATGTTAGTAGGTCCATTGGAGGATTTTATAAACCATCCTGTAAAATACATACAAAGATAGGAACGAGACATGGGTTCACAAACAGGACCTATTTTTCCTTATTATTGTATCTATCATGCATGAAACACAAAGTATTAATGACCTCCAGTATTAACTAAGATTATTTTACGTTTAATTTCTCTTGCCCAGTTTCACTAGAAAAAAAATCATGGAAACACTTTTCAAATACAGATCAGTCACAGCATATTTTTAAAAATAATTTCAATGACAGATGTTGCTGTGATTCTAAAAAACAAAATGTTTTATAAGCCAAGGACCACTAAAATTATATACGTTTCAACTAATGGGGATAAACAAGATCTCTTAAAGGTTAAGGCAAAAAGGAGATCTACCTATTTTCTCCTGAAAGCTTCTATCCCCAGTGGCTGCTCCTCTGCTGATGCAGAATAAGCATTTAGTAAATGTTTATAATGAATTAATGATGAATCTATTTCAAGTACATAAATTATTACAGAGCTGAAGGAAACTCAGACTTGTAATTTGTTTCAGAAACTAAAACAAAATGTATTGAGATTCTGTGTTTCCAGTTGATGCAGGCTTGAGATTTTGAACTTTAGAAAGCTACAAGAAAACCACAATTCAAAAAAAAGAAAAAAAGAAAAAAAAAAACTACAATTCACCCAAAGGCTCTGCAAGATGCCCAGTGCACACAGAGACCAGAAGGAATGGGTAGCCAGATCATGTGGAGCACTTTGCTCTTGTAGCTGGCTTTTACTCTGGGGGAAATGAGGCATTTTTACAGGCTTTATTTAGAGAAATGATATGATCTGGGCATAAAATAGTTACCAAAATCACCCATCCAGCTTTTGTGGAAATTTCCAGTTATTAATCATATACATACATACACGCATATATACATGCATATTGAAATAAATAGGTGGCAGCAAATGGAAATAAAATTCCACTGGTACATAAAACAAAAGGACTTGGATTAGACTGGGATCAGGGAAGGACACACTGAGGATGAAATGCTTGAATTGAGAGCTGAAAAACGAACAAAATGAAGAGGTGGGAGGCCTGTGGGGGGAGAGGAGGGCAGAGAATCCTAAGAAAAAATTAACAATTAATAAAGAACTTATTCTGTGTCATCCACTGGGCGGTGAATTCAGAGCAGGGGTGAACTACCTTAAACTAGTCCTGTGCACCAACGTCCAATTAGAAGCATCTCCTCATCAAGAAGGAGTAGAGAAAAGTGCCAGTACCCCAACACTGTGCTAGGAGCTTCGGGTGCTCTTTCATTACCATTCCGAATAAATTACAGATATTCTTATCATAGGGATTGAAAAACTGAAGCCAGGAAAGACTCTGTAAATTGTTCAAAGCCACAAAGAAGTAGGAGAGTCAAAATTAAAATTTAAGAGTCTGAGCTTGTCAGTGCTGCCCCTGGTTTTTTTAGGAAGTTGGGTTAAGTGTGCGAATCAGTATACAGAGCAATGCAAAAGACCTACTGGCAAAGATCTGTTCAGAGCGCTGACAATAATAACCAGTTTTCAAATGTTCCTCTAATTATTTAATTCCCAAGGACGAAAGAATGAGGAGAGAAAAGAGCCCCCGTGCAACAATGCCCCGACGTCCACGTACTGTATACATGAAGCAGCCCAGGCACACGACGAAAGACCCCAAACAGGTTAGAGTCCTATCCTGCAAAGCTTCCTCCTGGACGACCTAGTTCAACTGCCCCTCTGGTCATAACACGTATCAGTTTCCCAAAGGGCTTGAGCGGGTGGCACCTGCTGAAGTCCTGTTTCAGGGTCTCTGCGTTCCACTCCTTACCCTGGGTGACTGTCTTACCATAGCCTGTACAGAACCCTACTGTGCCCTCGCCCCCAGCGATCCCCAGCTAAGGCGCCGGAGCCCGTTCCCCACCTTCCCGCAACCCAAACCACCGTCCCTGTGTAAACACGCAACAGGACCGCACTCGGCAGCGGCCCGCGAGTCCCGGGAACCGCGGGGCCGCGGGGTAGGTTCCGGCATGTACGAGTCCTGCGCCCCCCTACCGAAGAGGAAGCCGACGATCAAGAGGCCAGCGGCCAGCACTAGCGTCCCAATGCACAGCCAGCGCGGGCGGCGCCAAGCGACAAAGGTCGAGTCGGCTTCGTGCAGGGGATTCCACATCTCGGCGCGGCCGGCGGGGCCTCCTAGGACCTGCGCGGCCTCCTGGGACCTGAGCGGCCTCCTGGCACCTGCGCCGCCTCCAGGGACCTGCGCCTCTGCTGTGGATCCCCTGCAGCGCGGCAGCGGAACAGTGGCTTCCTCCCACCCACACCGCGCTTATCAGCTACTGCGGGCTAGAAGGCGGGGCGCCTGGCGCTGGGCGGAGTTTCTCCGCCCTAGAATAGTTCTAGCTCACTCTGAACCAATCAGCTTCGGGAGGTTTTACCAAGTGCAAACTCTGATAATTCAGCATCCTGAAGCTGTACGATTGTGGCTTGTGTACTTTTTTGCATGTGTATGTACAACAATTAAAACCTTCTTAAAAAAAATAAAGGCATAGCAGGATCTCATTTTGTATTTCTTGAAATATTTTGTGTTTGTGCATAGAAAAATGTCTGGGTAGGATTAGTACTGAAATATTTAGTGTTTACCTCTGGAGGGTGGTAAGGTGAGGGCGGGAAGAGATGGGCGTAAAAGATTTTCTTGAGCTTCTTACTGTACTTCTATACATATTTCTTAAAATAATAAACAAGTTTTTATGTAGTAATAAAAATTAAAAGAAAAATACTGCATTTTACTTAAATACGACAAATGTGGTTTTTCTGAAAAAGTAAGAAGCTATTTTCTATTGAGTATCCTGCTTTTTTCTTTTTGTTTTGTAAGAATTTTTGCACATATATATGCCTATAATTTTTAAATTTTTTACTCAATCATGAAGATTTTCATATCAATATATAAATTATCTTGTTTATTGTTTTTTAGTAGTGTTATAATATTTTCAAGGATAGTTTGAAGAATGCAATTTTCATTCAAAGCATACCAAAAATTTCTATGTGTAGCTGAGTCACATAAGAACTTAATATATTGAATTAAAGCTAAAATCTGTTCTGAAAAGTAACACCACAAATTTTGTCATGAATAAACATTTAAAAAGAGGGAGTAGCCCTTGAAGAACTCGAAATATGAGAAAGCATTCTCGAGACAGATGAAGTAGACATATTCCACACACAGCAGAAAAATCAGAGAATGTTAGTGATTTCAGTGTGGTAAGAAGTAAGGTGTGTGTGATTTGTACAGAGCAAAGTGAAAACTTATTGAGATTTATTTGGAATATAAAAGTAGAAAAGTGAGAACTCAGCCAGAAGCTGTTGGGAATAAATTTTGGCAAAGGTCGCAGTTGTTTTTGTTTTTGTTCTTAAGATTTATTTATTCTAGAGAGAGTGTGTGTGTGAACAAGGCAGGGGGTGGGGAGACAGACTGAGAGGAGAGAAAGAATTCTCTAGCAGACTCTCTCTGAGTGCAAAGTTCATGATCAAAGCCAAAATCAGGGGTCAGACAAAACCAACTGAGCCACCCAGGCACTCACCATTTTGAAAGTCTGTAATGGGAATTCAGAGAAAAATATATTGAGATCAAAACTGAAGGGAATCAAGTTAGTGTGTGGTTGAAGAAAGATCCTCTTCAAAGCTTCTGACAGAATATGGGGGAGAGAATGGGGTGCATGGGTGACTCAGTCTGTTAAGCATCCGCCATCAGCTCAGGTCACTATCTCCAGGTCCTGGGATCTAGCCCTGCATCCCCACATTGGTCTCCCTGCTTGGTGGGGAATCTACTTCTCCCTCTCCCTCTGCCCCTCCCTCCCACTCATTCTCTCTTTCTCCCTCAAATAAATAAAATCTTAAAAAAAAAAAAAGAATATGGTGGAGAAGAAACTGAAGATTCAATTAAAATGCAATTTTATTAGGAAATGGGAGGAACAGGGAATGGAGGGATACTACATTGTTTATGCCAAACTAGAACCTAAAAGCTAGAATCTCTGTTTTTGTTTTATTTTGTTTTGTTTTAAATAATTGGAACTCTTGTACACGGTTGGTGGGAATGCAGAATGGCGCAGCCACTATGAAAAATGGTATGGAGCTTCCTCAAAAATTTAAAAAGAACTACCAGCAATCCCAGTTCTGGATATTCATCCAGAAAAATTGAAAGCAGGATCTTGAAGAGATATTAGCACTGTCATGTTTATTGCAGCCCTATTCACAATGGCCAGGATGTGGAAACAACCTAAATGTCCACCAATCAATGAATGGGTTAAAAAAAATATGGTATATAGATACAGTGAGATATTATTCAGCCTTGAAAAAGAAGGAAATCCTGCAATATGTAACAACATCAATGAACCTTGAAGACATTCTGCTAAGTGAAATAGCCAGTCACAGAAGGGAAAATACTGCATGCTTTCACTTATATATCTAAAAGAGTCAAACTCAAAGAAGCAAAGACTAGAACAGTGGTTGCCAGGGAGTTGCTAATCAAGGGCTATAAAATTTCAGTTGTGCAAGATGAAAAAGATCTAGATAAATGGTGCACAACAGTGCACCTATAGATAACTTTGTGCAGTATAGATAACAATACTGTTTTGCACACTTAGAAATCTGTTAAAAGAGGACCAAGACATGGAGGCAACCCAAATGTCCATCAAGAGATGACTGGATGAAGAAGAGGCAGTATAGATATACAATGGGATACTACTCAGCCGTAAAAAGAATGAAATCTGCCATTTGCAACAACATGGATGGATCTACAGGGTATAATGCTAAATGAAATAAGTCAGAGATAAACAAATATGGTATACTCACATTCATTTGAGGAATTTAAGAAACAAAACAAATGAACAAAGTAAAAAAGAAACAAACATAAAACCCCCAGACTCTTAACTATGGAGAACAAACCGGTGGTTACCAGAGGGGAGAAGGGTAGGGAGCATGGATGAAGTAGGTGAAGGAGATTAAGAGCACTGGGTGATGTATGGAATTGTTGTATCAGATGTTGTAGACCTGAGGTAAATATAACACTGTATGTTAATTATACTGGAATTAAAAAATAAAAAATAAAAACAAAAACAAAAAGCAAAATAAATAATCTGTTAAATGCATAGATTTCATATTAAATATTCTCACCACCATTTAAAAAAAAATAGATAGCAATTCTAAAAACTATAGGATGTGAAAAGGCCCAGATTATAACGAAAAGAACGAATGAATAAAGATATGGCTTCTAAAATGCTGAATCTTAGATTCATTTAGGGTATTTACATAAAACAACAACAACAACAACAACAAATATTATTGAAAAGACACAAACACTTCCACATACAAATATGCAAAGTACATCTCCTCAAAGTTACCAAGTTACCAAATTACTCCTCAATTCTCTTTCTCTGTCCACCCCACCCCTTGCTCTCTCCCTCTTCCCGCCATGCCCTCTCAGTGGAATGACTGAACCTTAGGGCACTGTATAGCTATGAGAGTTATCTAGACCCATAAAGACATCTGTTCCAACCAAATAGGAAAAGCATGATAAAAGTGTAGGTTTCCATCAAGATCACAGGTATTTTGATTTACATAAGAAGACATTTTAAATAACATAAGAACCAAAGAAAATTAGTTCCAGTGATATAACCACCTAAATGGGGTTGCAGAGTCTTACTAGAAGAAGAATTAGGTTAAATCCAGATCCAAGCATGTAATCTGCATGGATTTTGAAATCTATACAACCATTTAGTGAATGGATATAGGGACTACAACAAGGCATCACAGGCACAGATGTGAGAATCCCTGGTCAGTATCTCAGATAACTATGAAAATCCCAAACATCTAAGAGAGTATCTTTGAAGACTCTTTGTAATGACACCGGTGTTTCCTTTGTGAAAAAGCATATTTTTAACCCCAGAATATTTAGAATTAAACATAGAAATGTATGGGTTATTGAGCCCATTAATTATAAGAAATTTGTATTTCAAAAATGTAATGTGAGATATTTGAGAGAATTTAGACTATTCAATTAAACTTAATTCTAAATTTAAGCTGTATAATCAAGTAATTGAGTTCACCTTTTGGGTTTTAAATTGAAATTACTTAGTATATTTATATGCAGTTTTACTGGAATATATAAAAGAAATTAAGATTCCCCATAATTATAAATTAAATTTATTAGACTTATAAGAATTACTTTTAAGCACTTGAAAATTTTTGTTAAATGATTGAAGTGCCTAAAAATTAATAGAATCCATTAAATGTATAAATGCTATTTAAAATGTTTAACAGTGTTTAATCAAGTATGTAAAATAAGACTAAAATAAAAAAAGTCCCATAGTTATTGTTAAAATTTATTAGATTTATAAATAGAATGAGATACATACACTGAAAGTAAAGCCACTAAGGAAGAATAAGTTTTTTAAAAAATTTCTAACTTCAATCAACCAAATACTGGTTGTAAAAGTCAAAGTAAAACTCTGAATATTTTTTTTTCTATATAAAACCTGCCCTTGAGAACATTTAAAAAAAAAAGTGTCACAGTGTCTAGCAAAGTTAATTACTAGTTCCCCAATTAACATTTTCTCTTTTAAACTAGATGACACTCTCAAACATAGTGGCAATCCTTAGTTTCCTCTGCCAGGTCCTCCTTTTCCAGTCCTTTAAATGTGGGAGTGTCTCAAAAGTCTGCCTTTGGCCCTGTGCTATCTTCTTTCTATAGTATCCGTTAAGGTGATTTCAAACTCCAAGTAAGATCTATACTCTGGCAGAAACTGGCTAGAGTTTCACCAAACATTGTCGTTTCCTAGGCGCACAGCTAGATTGCAAGTCTCAGTACCCCTTAAAACTAGCTAAGCCAATTTCTTAAGGCTACTAAAATACAGGAGAAAGTAATGTGTGGCACTGCCAGGCCTGGCCCTTAAAAACCTCCTATACAATCTTCCACTCTCCCTCCTCACATTAATCATTTGGCTGAATGCACACAATCTTAAGAGAGGATCCAAGGCTCTACGGGATGGTATAGCCTTAAGATGGAAAGAACATCCATTCCTAAATCATTTCTTGGAGGAGTGACCAGTAATCAAGAATGTCCAATTGGACTTCAAATAAGTGAAAAATAAACATCTATTTTTTTGGAACCAAATGGATTTCTTTGTTACAACAGCTGGTGCCACTAAATATTACTGATCTTGATAGAATCCTCCATTTTTTCACGTTTATTGCCAGCCTAGACTTCACACCCCTGAGATCCAGAATTAAATAACTAATTGCTGAATTGAGATTTCTACCTAAAAGTCTATTCAGCCAATCAAACTTCACATAATCAAAGAGAAGTTGATCTACTATCCAGCTGTATTAGTCAAGGTTCAACAGAGAAACAGAACCAGTAGGATACACACGACTGAGGGCTAGCAAGATGGCAGAGGACTAGGAGACCTAAATTTTGTCTGGTCCCAGGAATAAAACTAGATAGTTATTAAACCATTCTGAACACCCATGAACTCAACAGGAGATTGAAGAAAAGAATAGCAGCAACTCTATGAACAGAAAAGCGACCACTTTCTGGAAGGTAGGATGTGCGGAGAAGTGAATCTGAGATGATACGTGGGAAGATAGACCGCAGGGGGAGGGAGCTTTCGTCAGCCAGCTACCAGCAAGTGATAGAGCAGAGGAGCACAAAATCAGACCTTTTAGAAGTCTGCTCTGGTGAGGGACGTCACTCAGGCAGCTAAGGGGAAGGGGGTAGAACCCTTGCTGGGACAGTGCAGTTTCAGGACCCTCGGGGTCACAGAAGGACTGAGGGTGCCTGAGTGCAGCAGAGCTCCCAGGTATCAGTGGGGAAGCTGGCTGCAAAGAGTGAGCCGAGGAGTGGGCTCTCAGCTTGGGGTTGCCATAAACTGCAAACTGTGGCACAGTTGGGCCACTGCTCTTCGAACAGGGGCCCAATAAGCAGCAGATCTGGGGAGACTTTCCTTCCTCCCCTAGGAGAAGTGACATGGGAACATGGCACAGGAGCTTGCTGGGCTTGGAGACTCCAAATGGGGTTCTGTGCCTGAGATAGAAAAGCTTGGTCACAGGCCGGGTGAGTGTGGAGTGCAGACAGAGGCCAAAGAGAGAGGAGTGACTGACTGCTTTTCTCTGAGAGCTTACTGAGGGGTGGGCCCCAAGCTCTCAGCATCTCCAGGGCCAGAGATTGGGAGGCCGCAATTTTCAGTTTTATCCTCTAAAAAGCTGCTCTGAAAGCCTTCAAGGAACAAAAGCTGCCGAGAGCAAACCCAAGCAGATTACTTAGCCTGGCCCCTGGCAAGGGCCATGCAGTTCTGCCTGAGGCAAAGACATTTGAGAACCACTGCAACAGGCCCCTCCCCCAGAAGATCAGCAAGAACATGCAGCCACAACCAAGTTAACGGATCAATGAGAACTGCAAAACTCCAGCGCTACGGGAATACAGCACATAGAATTCATGGCTTTTTTCCCCATGATTCTTTAGTCTTTCAAAGTTAATTTTTTAAATTTTCTTTATTTTTTTCTTTCTCTGAATTTTTCTTCTTTACTTTTTCAACCAACTTCTTATCAATTCCTTTTTAAAATCTTCTTTGATTTTCATTTTTACAGTCATATTCCGTCACTACATTGTATTTACCCTTATTTTTGTATATATATAAGTTTTTCTTCCTTTAAAATTTTGGGAGGCATTTTCTTCTAACAGACCAAAATACACCCAAAATCTAGTATGTGGCTCTGTTCTAATCACCAGCCTGATCATATTCCTTTTTTTTTCCCCTTTTCCCCCCAGTTTCAGGTCTCTTATGATTTGCTTAGCGTATATTTTTCTGGGATCATTGTTATCCTTTTAGCAGTTTGTTCTCTTGTTCATCTGTTCTTCTCTGGACAAAATGACAAAACAGAAAGACTCACCTCAAAAAAAAGAACAAGGGCAGTACTGAACAAGGGCAGTAATCAACATGGACATTAGTAAGATGTCAGAACTAGAGTTCAGAATGATGATTATAAAGATATTAGCTGGGCTTGAAAAAAAGCATAGAAGATACTAGAGAATCCCTTTCTGGAAAAATAAAATCTAACCAAGTTGAAATAAAAAAGGCTATTAATGAGGTGCAATAAAAAATGAAAGCTCTAACTGCTAGGTAAATGAGGCAGAAGAGAGAATTAGTGATATAGAAGACCAAATGGTGGAAAATAAAGAAACTGAGAAAAAGAGAGATAAACACCTACTGGATCACAAGGGGGAGAATTTGGGAGATAAGTGATACCATAAAGTGAAACAATATTAGAATAATTGGGATCCCAGAAGAAGAGGAAAAAGAGGGGGGCAAAAGGTATACTGGAGCAAATTATAGTGGAGAACTTCCCCAATTTGGGGAGGGAAATGGACATCAAAATCTAGGAGGTGCAGAGAACCCCCCTCAAAATCAGTGAAAATGGGTCAACACCCTGACATCTAACAGTAAAACTTACAAACCTCAGAGACAGAGAAAATCCTGAACGCAGCTCAGGACAAGAGATCTGTATCCTACAATGGTAGAAACATTAGATTGGCAGCAGACCTATCCACAGAAACCCGGCAGGCCAGAAAGGACTGGCATGATATATTCAGGGCACTAAAGAAGAAAAATATGCAGCCAAGAATACTATATCCATCTAGGTTGTCATTGAAAATAGAAAGAGAGACAAAAATCTTCCAGGACAAACAAATTAAAAGAATTTGTGATCACCAAACCAGCCCTACAAAAAATATTGAAAGGGGTCCTCTAAGCAAGAGAGAGCCTAAAAGTAACATAGACCTGAAAGGAACAGAGAAAATATACAGTAACAGTCACCTTCCAGGCAATACAAATGGCACTAAATTCATATCTTTCAATAGTTACCCTGAATGTAAATGGGCTAAATGACCCAACCAAAAGACCCAGGGTATCAGATTGGATTTAAAAAAAAAAAAAGACCTATTGATATGCTGTCTGCAAGAGACTAATTTTAGACCCAGAGACACCTCCAGATTTCAGTGAGGGGGTAGAAAACCATTTACTGTGCTAATGGACATCAAAAGAAAGCTGAGGTGGAAATCCTTATATCAGAAAATTAGGTTTTAAACCAAAGACTATAATAAGAGTTGAGGAAAGACACTATATCATACTTAAAGGGTCTATCAAACAAGAAGATCTAACAGTCGAAATATTTATGCTCCTAACATGGGAGCAGCCAAGTATATAAGCCAATTAATAACAAAATCAAAGAAAGACATCAACAATAATACAAAAATAGTAGGGGACTTTAACACCCCCTCACTGAAATGGACAGATCATGTAAACAAAAGATCAACAAGGAAATAAGGGCTTTAAATGACACGTTGGACCAGATAGACTTCACAGATATATTCAGAGCATTCCATCCCAAAGCAACAGAATACACATTCCTGTCTAATGCATGTGGAACATTTTCCAGAATAGATCACATCTTGGGTCACAAATCAGGTCTCAACCAGTACCAAAAGATTGGAATCATTCCCTGCATGTTTTCAGACCACAATGCTTTGAAACTTGAACTCAATCACAAGAGGAAAGTTGGAAAAAACTCAAATACATGGAGGCAAAAAAGCATCCTACTAAAGAATGAATGGGTCAACCAGGAAATTAAAGAATAATTTTAAAAATTCATGGAAACAAATGAAAATGAAAATACAACTTTTCAAAATCTTTGGGATTCAGCAAAGGTGGTCTTAAGAGGAATGTATATAGGGGCGCCTGGGTGGCACAGCGGTTAAGCGCCTGCCTTCGGCTCAGGGCATGATCCCAGCGTTATGGGATCGAGCCCCACATCAGGCTCTTCTGCTATGAGCCTGCTTCTTCCTCTCCCACTCCCCCTGCTTGTGTACCCTCTCTCCCTGGCTGTCTCTATCTCTGTCGAATAAATAAATAAAATCTTAAAAAAAAAAAAGAGGAATGTATATAGCAATACAAGCCTTCCTCAAGAAACAAGAACGGTCTCAAATACACAACTTAACCCTACACCTAAAGGAGCTGGAGAAAGAACAGCAAATAAATTAAACCCAGCAGAAGAAGAGAAATAATAAAGATCAGAGAAGAAATCAATGAACTAGAAACCAAAAGAACAGTAGAACAGATCAACGAAACTAGAAGCTGGTTCTTTGAAGAATTACTAAGATTGATAAACCCCTCACCAAACTTATCAAAAAGAAAAGAGAAAGGACAAATAAATAAAATCATGAATGAAAGAGGAGAGATGACAACCAACACCAAAAAGTACAAACATTATAAGAACATATTATGAGCAACTATATGCCAACAAATTAGACAATCTGGAAGAAATGGATGCATTCCTAGAGATGTATAAACTACTAAAACTGAACCAGGAAGAAATACAAAACGTGAACAGACCTATAACCAGCAAGGGAATTGAAATAGTAATCAAAAATGGCCCAACAAACAAGAGCCCAGGGCCAGATGGCTTCTCAGGGGAATTCTACCAAACATTTAAAGAAGAATTAATACCTATTCTTCTGAAAATGTTCCAAAATGGAAATAGAACTCCCAAACTCATTTTATGAGGTCAGCATTACCTTGACCCCAAAACCAGACAAAGATCCCATCAAAAAGGAGAATTACAGACCAATATCCCTGATGAACATGGATGCAAAAATTCTCACCAAAATACTACCCAGTAGGATCCAACAGTACATTAAAAAGATTATTCATCATGACCAAGTGGGTTGCAATGTTGGTTCAACATCCATAAATCAATCAATGTGATACACTACATTAATAAAAGAAAGAACAAGAACCATATGATACTCTCAATAGATTCAGAAAAAGCATTTGACAAAGTACAACATCTTTCTTGATTAAAACTCTTCACAGTGTAGGGATAGAGAATACATACTTCAACATCATAAAAGCCATCTATGAAAAATCCACAGCAAATATCATTCTCAGTGGGGAAAACTAAGAGCTTTTCCCATAAGGTCAGGAACATGGCAGGGATGTCCACTATCACCACTGCTATTCAACATAGTACTAGAAATCCTAGCCTCAGCAATCAGACAACTAAAAGAAATAAGAGGCATCTGAATCAGCAAAGAAGAAGTCAAGCTCTCACTCTTTGCAGATGATATGATACTTTATGTGGAAAACCCAAAAGACTCCACCCCAAAATTGCTAGAACTCATGCAGGAATTCAATAAAGTGGAAGGATATAAAATCAATGCACAGAAATCAGTTGCATTTCTATACACCAACAACAAGAGAGAAGAAAGAGAAATTAAGGCGTCAATCCCATTTACAATTGCACCCAAAACTGTAAGATATCTAGGAATAAGTCCACCAAAGAGGCAAAGAATCTGTACTCAGGAAACTATAGAATACTCATGAAAGAAACTGAGGAAGACACAAAGAAATGGAAAATGTTCCATGCTCATGGATTGGAAAAACAAATATTGTGAAAATGTCTATGCTACCTAGAGCAATCTACACATTTAATGCAATCCCTACCAAAATATCATCAACTTTTTTCACAGAAATGGAACAAATAATCCTAAAACATGCATGGAACCAGAAAAGACCCCGAATAGCCAGAGGAATGTTGAAAAAGAAAAGCAAAGCTGGTGGCATCACAATTCCAGACTTCAAGCTCTGTTACAAAGCTGTAATCAAGTCAGTATGGTACTGGCACAAAACAGACACATAGATCAATGGGTCAGAATAGAGAGCCAAGAAATGGACCCTCAAATCTATGGTCAACTAATCAGATAAAGCAGGAAAGAATGTCCAATGGAAAAATAATAATTTTTCTTCAATAAATGGTGTTGGGAAAATTAGACAACTACATGCAGAAGAATGAAACTGGACTATTTCCTTACACCACACACAAAAAGAGACTCAAAATGAATGAAAGACCTAAATGTGAGACAGGAATCCATCAAAATCCTTGAGGAGAATGCAGGCAGCAACCTCTTTGACCTCAGCTGCAGCAACTTCTTCCTAGACACATCGCCAAAGGCAAGGGAAGCAAGGGCAATAATGAGCTATTCGGACTTCATCAAGATAAAAAGCTTTTGCACAGCAAAGCTGTGGTCAACAAAACCAAAAGACAACTGACAGAATGGGAGAAGATATTTGCAAATGACATATCAGATAAAGGGCNGAAATCTTGCCATTTGCAACAATGTGGATGGAACTAGAGTTATGCTAAGTGAACTAAGTCAATCAGAGAAAGACAATTATCATATGATCTCACTGGTATGTGGAATTTGAGAAATAAGGCAGAGGATCATAGGGGAAGAGAGGAAAAAAAGAAACAAGATGAAACCAGAAAGGGAGACAAATCATAAAAGATTTTTAATCTCAGGAAACAAACTGGGGATTGCTGGAATAGAGGGGGGTGAGAGGGATGGGGTGGCTGGGTGTTGGACATTGGGGAGGGTATTTGCTATGGTAAGCACTGTGAATTGTGTAAGACTCATGAATCACAGACCCGTATCCCTGAAACAATTAATACATTGTATGTTAATAAAAAAATAAATGAATAAAACATAAACAAAAATAAATAAAACTTCAAAAAAATCTGGAAATGTAATCTATAAAATCTCATTCTGTGGAAAGAGTTCACCCACACAAGGGTGCTTACTGATATTCTTCCATCCACAGGAGACCTGTAGTTACTTTTTCTAACACATGGCTTCTTTAAGGGTTCTGGGTTTATGGTGACAATAATAAAATTGCCTTTTGATAAAAAAAAAAGNTAGTATCCAAACTCTAAAAAGAACTTATCAAACTCAACACCAAAAAAACCAAATAATCCAATCAAGAAAAGGGAGGAAGACATGAACAGACATTTCTCCAAAGGAGACATCCAAATGGCCAACAGACACATGAAAAAGTGTTCAACATCACTCGGCATCAGGGAAATACAAATCAAAACCGCAATGAGATACCACCTCACACCAGTCAGAATGGCTAAAATTAACNAGGCTGAAAAATCCCTTAATCTGCTGTCTGCAAGCTGGAGACCCAGGAAAGCCAGTGGTATAATTCAGTCCAAGTCAAAAGTCCTAAGAAGGGGTGTTGGGTGGGAAAGGATAGCTCTGGTTTAAGACCCTATTCTGGGGGCGCCTGGGTGGCACAGCGGTTAAGCGTCTGCCTTCAGCTCAGGGCGTGATCCTGGCGTTGTGGGATCGAGCCCCACATCAGGCTGCTCTGCTATGAGCCTGCTTCTTCCTTTCCCACTCCCCCTGCTTGTGTTCACTCTCTCGTTGGCTGTCTCTATCTCTGTCGAATAAATAAATGAAATCTTAAGAAAAAAAAAAGACCCTATTCTGAAGGCCNACTCTCTCATTGGCTGTCTCTATCTCTGTCGAATAAATAAATGAAATCTTAAGAAAAAAAAAAGACCCTATTCTGAAGGCCCAAAATTCAGTTGCTCTGAAGTCAGAGGGCAGGAAAAGATGTACACTCCTGTTCAAGAAGAAAGAAAAGGAATTTACCATTTTCAAATCTTTTTGTTTTATTCGGGCCCCAATCACATTGGTGAGGGAAGATCGTTTTTACTCAGTCTACTGAATCAAATGTTAATCCCTTCCAGAGATAACCTCACAGACACATCAGAAATAATGTTTACCAGCTATCTGGGTGTTCCTTAGTATAGTCATGCTGACATAAAATTAACTATAACACCACATCCCAACACCACTCCCACCCCCTGCTAGACTTCCCTGTCTGTACTATTTGAATAAATGACACCACTCTCCACTGATGTTCAGGATGAAATTTTAAGTCATTCTTCATCTATTCACTCATGAAATATTTATTTAGTGTCTCCTATGTGCCAGGGACTATGCTAGGTGCAGCAGACACAATCATAAATGAAGTAGACTTGTTTCCTATTATCTCTTTTACTCCTAACCGATTACCAACCACCAGTGTCTCCTAAAAAATAAATACCATCATCTCAATCTTCTGTTTGAAAATCTTTGCCTTTACTTGTTTCTCCCCCTACAAAATAAAATTTAAATTCTTCATCAAGATCTGCACATTTTTCCAAAACCTCACCCAAATCCATTGTAGTGGACATCAACTTTGAAATCCTTGTGCCCCTGGGCACAGTTAATTGAATGAAGAATAGACACTTGATTCAGCTTCGAGGTAAATCTTTTGCTGAGGTGTTGGATTGGAGTTTGAAGTGGCTGGAAGTGTTACATAGGTGGCCAGTCAGCTTCTGCCTATCACACAGATACAATAATAGAGAAAGGGGGATTAACTACAAAGTAGAAGGAAGCAAGTGTCCAGAGAAAGCAGAGATAGTATCAGAAATGGAGTCAATGCCCTAATTCCTGACCTTCAAGATCTTGGTTCCAGTGTTTCTAGAGGCCCAGTGTCCCTCCTCTTGAGTTCTGGGAGATACTCTTGTATCTTTTTAATAAACCCCGGCTCCCTTATTCAATCTCTTTTCTGCTTAAACTAACTGGAGTTGGTTTCTGTTGCTTAGAATCCTGAATAATTAAGCTCTCCAGTCTCATCACTCATTCAGCTCTAGTTCCCCATTCCTGCCAGCATCACCTCCAGAGGCAGCCAGAAAACAGCACTCAAGAGGCTCAGCAGGGACCTTTGTCTGGTTGCTTATTGCTCCTGGGAGCCTTTGCGGGGTGAGGTTCCCCCCTTATGACACCAGAACTTATTAAAAGATAAACTGAGGCAGATTAAAATTTTAAGTTTACTTAAGAATCAATTCAAATCAAGCAGCATCAAACTGGAAGTGGTTAGAAATGTTCCACTGACAGGAGCATAGTGAGAGGCTTTTCACACAGAAAAGGCAGAGGAAAAAACTGGCTATAACTTAAAGACCAGTTGGCTGATTGTGATTTGTTGTTCTTAGCTCTTTTTTTTTTTAAGATTTTATTGATTTATTAGAGAGAGAGCGCGCGAGAGCTCGCGTGTGTGCATGAGTGAGGGGAGGGGCAGAGGGAGAAGCAGACTCCCCGCTGGGCAGGGAGCCCTCCACTGGGCACTCAGGGTACATGGGACTTGACCCCAGGGCTTGATCCCAGGACCCTAAGATCATGATCTGAGCAGAAGGCAGATACTTATCAGACTGAGACACCTAGGTGCCCCTGTCCTTAGGATCTTGATTTCTTAACCTTGAGGCTTGGATTTGGGTTTGCTTATAAAGGCTGCCATGGCATTAGAACCACATCAGTCTAACGGCCTCCTGGTTTAATTAACTTAACACTGCTCATTTATCAGTTTGGGATTTTGGATTCCTTCAAGTCCAGTGGGTATAAAGAAAGCGTCTCTTGCCAAAGATATGTTTTAGTGCAAGTCGTTTATTTAGGTTTATAAAGACTGTTTGTTGTTGTTGGAGTAGGAGTTTGTTAACCAACCCTTTGAGGGTTTAGAAAAGGTTGTGAGCGGGGGAGGTTAAGATGG
>NC_048225.1:40735179-40771977 GCF_002007445.2 Ailuropoda melanoleuca
GGCATCAAACTTTACATCGGAATCTGGGGATGTACTGTATGGTGATTAACATAATATAATAAAAAAAAAGTTGTGAGCTATTTCACACTTTTTATATTGTGGTCCTTGATGCCCTCTTAGGCAAAAATATTTTGCTATTTTTTTCAGAAATATCTATCTTATGATTCTGTGCTTTTCTAATATGTACTGTATCTTGGTTAAGAAACACCTAATGCGTGTCCACCTTTTCTTCTGCCAAGAGCTAAACTTAAATGTTTTTTTGAGCTCCTGACCAATAATATGCAAATAAGTTCTTTGTATGGGATAAGGTTACTGGCTAGGACAGCCTTGTGGGAGAAAGACCTCTTTAGCCTTCAGATGTGGCAGGAAAATATGCTTTTCCTCAGGATTGACTTCTCCACCCGTGATTCTGACATGATCATACGATGATGTACATTGATATGTGCTTGACAATTCATTTCATTGTTTCTTGCCCTTTCTGGTGAGGAATTTGATCTGTTTTTCTGTTCCAGCTCCTCCCCTTAGCAGGTAAGTCAAAGGAGAGCAGAGAATTATGGGAGAAGTGTGACAGAGCCCTGAGAGTGGGGATTTCAATGTGATATTTTCCAGAAAGACTGAAGAATTAGTCAACCAGTCAAAACACATTTGGACTAGAATTTCTTTCTATATGTCTTTTTGTTCTAGTTTTTAAAAATTTTCTCCTTTAAAAATGTTTTTTAGTACAAATTAGAAGAACTCTAGCTCTGTCCTAGCTGATCAGACAGGACAAGGAATATTTCCAGATCTCAGGCCTAAAAACATAGAGGAACACCATATTCCTAAGGAGGCAAGCCAGTGAGGGAGGATCCTCTTTGGAAAGCCCAGTAAGAAGAGAGTTGATAAGAAGTGGAAACTGGGAGTTGCCCTGCAAAATAAACCCCTTTACCCTCTGGACAAGGATGAAGAGAGAGTTGTAACGTTGTTTCAGATTCCAGAAGAAAAGGCATTTCTGCCATTGATTACCAAGATACTCTTTTGTAGTTTAGCCTCTGCTTAGAATGCTAATTCCCATCTCTTATCTCTCTCTCTCTCTCTCTCTCTCTTTAAAGATTTTATTTATTTATTTGACAGAAAGAGAGACAGCCAGCAAGAGGGAACACAGGCAGGGGGAGTGGGAGAGGAAGAAGCAGGCTCCCAGTGGAGGAGCCTGTTGTGGGGCTCGATCCCAGGACTCTGGGATCACGCCCTGAGCTGAAGGCAGACACTTTACGACTGAGCCACCCAGGCACCCCATAATTCCCATCTCTTGTACCTACTCTTCTTCCTGTTTCTTGGGAAAGCTTCCCAAATCCATCTGTTTTTCTACCTGGATATTTGGAATTTATTTTTTTCTCATGAGCATATATTATTCATATTCCAATGGATTTTGCTGTTTAATGGAAAGAGCTCTAAGTCAGGAATCAAGAACTGTGATTTTATATACTTAAAAGATTTAACAATGTAATCATAACTGTTATTTCGTATTTGCTATATGACTGAGACTGTGATAAATGTTTACATGGACAGATGGAAATCAATGAAATGTTAGGTGAGCAATGAACTATGAGGGTAGATATATATGATAAAATTTGCTTTGGTTACAGAATAAAATATAAATAAAATTATCTATGGTGTACATGCAATCATTACTGTGTTTTGTGCTTAGGCATAAGTAGTGAGTATTTTGGACAGATATTGCAATTTTTATAGCCAAGCCAAATAATTCAATA
Organism: Ailuropoda melanoleuca; assembly: GCF_002007445.2. Taxonomy (NCBI): domain Eukaryota; kingdom Metazoa; phylum Chordata; class Mammalia; order Carnivora; family Ursidae; genus Ailuropoda; species Ailuropoda melanoleuca. The sequence continues at coordinate 40,736,928 of NC_048225.1, forward strand.
GACGAGGAGTCTGCCTTTATTACTTTATTTTTATTTTTTGTCAAGGTTAGGAAGCTAGATGTCTGGTTCCCACTAAGAAGCACCTGGGTGGGTCAGTCAATTAAGCATCCTGTTCTTGATCTCAGCTCAGGTCTTAATCTCAGGGCCATTAGTTCAAGCCCCACATTGGGCTCCACACTGGGCATGGAGCCCCCCCCCATGCCACCTGGGCATTGCAAGACCAGAATATTTACTATTATAGATATGAAATAGAACTGAGTTATGCCCTTCATTCAGAAGCTCCAGGGCAACATATACTGTATTATAGGGTAAAATGGGAAGCAGGAAGAGGGGAAACATAACTTTATTAGGATGTGAATCCAAGATTCTTAAAAGGTCAAAATAACTTTCTCATTTTTAAGTTATTTTATTTCTCTTTGGGGAATTGAGTTAATAAATATTCTTTTTCCCTTCCCATTTTTATTTCTGACTTTTCATTAAGATGGAGTAAGTTATTGACAGAAAGACCCCTTCTTGGATTTCATTGTCCCGCATAAATTCTATTTTTCAATTAAAACTCTGCATACAGGAGGGGCACCTGAGTGGCTCAGTCAGTTGAGCACTCAACTCTTGGTTTCAGCTTAGGTCATGATCTCAGAGTCGTGAGATCGAGCCCTGCAATGAGTCTCACTTTGGACTTGATGCTCAGCATCCGCACTCAGCAGGGAGTCTGCTTGAAGATTCTCACCCCCTGTCCCTCCCTCTACTCACACTTGTGCTCTCTCAAATAAATAATAAATCTTAAAAAAAAACCCTCTGCACACAGGAAAATAATTTGAATTATTAAGCAAGTGGCATAGGTGTTTATGCTACCTCCATAGGTATTGGGCTGTTTCAATAGGTAGGACATCTTTATTATTATTATTATCATTATTTGTATAGCTTACTATGGGTTTGTACATTCTGGGTAGTGGATTTTGTCAGCAAAAATAAGGTGAAGTTATCACAGCCCAAAATATGGAGGAGTTCTGTAACTCAGTACTTCGCAACACAAAGATTTTTGAAAAGACTAATTAGAGAATGCCTTTCTTCTAAACAAAGGAATAAAAGCTATTTACTCTTTTATACAATTAATTTAACTTTCATTATGGGCTCTTTATTACCAATGATAAATGACAGGGTTCTATCAGAGCCAGGTACTGCATAGCTCTCCTTGGGGCACACATGGAGCTCAATGTGGCTTGTGTACCCTGAGGCACTGGTCAGGTATAAATATTTAATTCCAATTTAGTAATCCCTTAACTTATACTGGCTATGAGAATCATCTTTATTCTAGTTTGGTTGAATTCTTTGTTGCCTGACCTAGATTTTGCAAATTCCTTTCTAAATGTCTTCACGTTCTGTTCTTGTACCATATCCTTCTGCATTCGGATAATTCTTGGTACTAAAATTAACCATATATATGTACAGTCATAATTTTCAGCATTCATTATGCAACGTACCTTTATTCTTCCTCTCTGTCTCTGATTCTCCCAGTGTGTGTTGATCAATGATCTGCCTGCAACATTAAAAATGTAGCTCGGGTCACAGGAAGAGTATATTCATGGAGATTCCGAATGAAAAACTTCCTCTCGTTGGACAGAAACATGGGTGACCTGGCACTTCATATATAACAGCATTTATTATCTTCCTTTGATTGAAATAGTTTAGAATTATTGGTTAACCATTTTATGTGCCATAACATGTTAGGGAAGCATGCTAATTTAACACATCTTCCCTACATCCTTGCTTATTTTTTAGTCTGTTGTACTTTGCAAATCTTTTTTTTTTTTTAAAGATTTTATCTATTTATTTGACAGAGAGAGACAGCCAGTGAGAGAGGGGACACAAGCAGGGGGAGTGAGAGAGGAAGAAGCAGGCTCCCAGCCGAGAAGCCCCATGCAGGGCTCTATCCCAGAACGCCGGGATCACGCCCTGAGCCAACGGCAGACGCTTAACGCTTAATGACTGAGCGACCCAGGCTCCCCATGCACTTTGTAAATCTTCTGTAAGCCACCTCAGATCTTTTTGTGAACTTAAGTCTAGAAATGAGTTATTTCTCTGCTCCAGCCAAATTGATATGTGCCTGTTATATGTTATGTTTCCCCCAAAATTTACATATTGAACTCCTAACCCCCACTACCACAGAATATGATCTCCTTTGGAGGCTGGACTTTTGCACAGGAAATCAAGCTAAAATGAGGCCATTAGAGTAGGCCCTAATGCAATGTGCAACATGACTAGTGTCCTTATGAAAAAAGAAAATTTAGACATAGACATTCATAGAGGGAGAAGGCCTTGTGAAAACAAGGCAAGGATTAGGGTAATGCTTCTATGTGCCCAGGAACACCAGTGATTGACAGCAAACAGTGGAAGGTAGAGTAAGGGCATGAAAGAGATCTTTTTTCCCACTGCCCTTGGAAGGAACCAACCCTACCAACACCTTGATCTTGGACTTCTAGCCTCCAGAATGTGAGATAATAAGTTCCTCTTGTTTAAGCCACTCAGTTGTGGTATTTGGTGGTAGCAGCCCTGGGGAACAAATGCAGTGCCTCTATAAAACAATTATCTTATTACCTGCGGATTTTTTTCTTTGGTATTTTTTTCCACACTGGAGTATGCATTCATCAAGGGAAGAAACCTTGCCTGTCACATGCTTTAGTCTGTGGTAGTTTTGTAAGGGAAAGAAAATGTAAGACATGATTCCTGTCTTAAGATCCAAAATGTATTCATCTAATATTTATTGAGAGCTTGATATAATTATGTAACTAGCACTTGAGGGTCATAAAGTGGTAAACACAAGAAATGATGATCTCTACTTTCATGGGATACATTGTCTGGATGACAATGGTGGGGTGGAGCATTAATACACACAAAGGCAACACCTGGGTGGCTCAGTCTTTTGAGGTTGAGCATACGACTTTTGATTTTGGCTCAAGTAGTAATCTCGGGGTCCTGGATCGAGCCCCACATTGAGCCCTGCATCGGGCTTCACACTCAGTGGAGAGTCTTCTTGAGGATTCTCTCTCTCGCCCTCTGCTCACACACATGCTCTCTCTCTCTCTCTCTCTTTCAAATAAATAAATGAATCTTTAAAACAAAAAGAATATACACAAAGGTAAAAAAAAGAATATACACAAAGAGAAAACAATTGCATGATATGTAAATAGTTTGAAGGAAAAGGAAGAAAACCATGTTTTTATAACAGCAATTTCAGTGCATGCAAATATGTGATAATTGTCAAGTAGGAAAGAAAGAGCTATGTGTAAGAAACAGGGAACAGTGATAGCCCTTGGCCATGGGATGGTCTGGGAAGGCCTCCAAGGAAGGGCATTTGAGCACTGCTTACAGAGAGCAGTCGATTTTGATGGATGGTGGGGAGAGACCCCACTTATACTTATCAAGATGAGAACGAGCAAGAACCTCTGGGTCATGAGCAGTCCATCTGTCTGGAGCATAGAGAAGTAGAATAAGTAGAATGATAGAGCAATGATAAGTATTATTATTTTTTTAAGGCTTACTAAGAGCCAGGGACCAGAAAAAAAACTTACATTGTCTTAATTATCTTCACATTTTCTGAGGTAGCCTATAGTGGTCCCACTTTACAGATGAGGATATTGAAGTTTGCTCAACCAGTGTTTTGAACTCATGTTACTATACCATACTACATACCACCCAGACTTATTCACCCAGACTTATTAACTGTGATTTAGAATGAGATCTCTAACTCCACAAGCTCTGGTTTTGTTTTTTTTTTTTTCCATGAAAAAGACTGTCCCCCCCAAACACAGAGTCAGAAGATAGATTGCAGGCAGATTTTAGAACACTTTGCATTCTTAAAAGTCTGTAGATTTTACTTAAGAGTAAACAGAAGAGAAATAGAACTTCTGCGAAGTGGTAACATGAGCTGAAAACATTGAGGCAGGAAGAAATTTGGGGAAGTAGGATCCCTTAGCACTTATGAAAGGGAAGATCCAGATCAGAAATATAGGTGTGTTATTAGGCTGGCTTAGCATACAAATGAAGCATTGGAGGTTCCTGCTAATAATTCCTATTTCCAGGCACCACCCCAGGGGATTGCTAATGTTAGGAAGCTTAAAACAATATTCTGTTCTTTCCTGGCCAAAGGATTAGGGAGGCAGAGTGAACCAAACTTCCTTCTTCACAGCAGGCTCATGGCCTGGAGGGACCAGAATTCATCCATCTTTTCATTCCTTTTCCCCCTAGGACCTGAGATCTTGCTCATTATAAGCATGTGGATGAATTGAACTATCAGAGTGAAAGACTCTTGTCAAAGAAGAATCATGATTCTGTGAATTGAAAATGAGAACAAATTCAAGAAAACACAATTTTTGAGCCTGGGAGCAAGAACACATGGGGTACAGAGGTGTGACATGTGACCAGCAAAAAAAATTAAAATGAAATCTCTGGCCAATTATATTTGAGTGATCTGCTGCTTAGGGTGCATGATTAAGTTCCTAGCAGCTCTGATATTTGTTGGATACTTTTCCTCTGCAGACTCTGAAAGCACTTTGAAGAGACTGTGTCACCATTAGGAGACAATATAAAACCACTTGATTTGAGTCTCCCACTCTGGAAACACACAGGCACTGTTCTTTCTGCTGAACACCATAGAGAAGAAGCAGAGAATAGCTTTTTCAATCGAAATAGCAGGAACAGATGTAGGAAAGCACTGTATGGTTTTCTGAGTTGGAAATTGGCTAGAACACAGGGATATGAATGCCTATGTTCCTCTCAAGCATGCTGGGTGCCGATAGAAATGAATGAAACCTATGAAAATAGCATGATCAAATAAAGCTCTTCATTTAAGAAGTCCTCATTTATGGGGCGCCTGGATGGCTCAGTTGGTGAGGCATCTGACTCTTGGTTTTGGCTCAGGTTGTGATCTCAGTGTCATGAGATCAAGCCTTGCATGCATGCGGTGCAGAGTCTGCTTGAGATTCTCCCTCTCCCTCTGCCCCTCCACCCGTTCATGTGCTCTCACATGCTCTCTCTCTCTCTCTCTAAAACAAATAAATAAGTAAACAAAATCTTTACCAAAAAAGTCCTCATTTAGTGACCTGAATATAGTTGGCATTCTAATAAATATCTGTTGAAAGAGTAACAGCAATAACAAACTTAGTGTTTTCTCAAGTGTTTGCTGGTTTGTCTCCCAGACCTCTTCTGTCACTGGACCTAGACATAGAAAGGTCCTTTCTCATAGTTGACACTTCCAGATCATTTTTTCTCTATCCTTCTTAAAAAACCACTTTAGCAGTTAGTCTCTCTTTCTTCCCTAAGTCACATTTTTTTTTCAGCTCATCCAGGTTATTCCCATAAACATGCAGGCATACTGTAATATCTTTTGAAAAATAACCCCCTTCTTTAAAATAACCTCCAACTATCACCTGATTTCTCTGCTTCCCTATACATCAAAATTCCTTGAAAGAGATTTCTTGTATTCATTCTCTTGTTCTCTTTCTTTCTTCCTGTTCTCACGTGAGTCTACCCCAAAATCTTCTCAAGATTACCCATGACTTCTGTAGTTGCTAAATGCAATTATAAACTCTCAGTCTTTGTCCTAACTAAACTTTCAGCAGCAGTGATGCCATGAATAAATCTCTCCTAGGAATATTTACTTCAACTTGACTTCTGGAAACTACTCTCTCACTTCTCCTAATCCCCTTTGCTGCTTCTTGCAGCTCTCTCTACTGATTCTTCTCATCTTTCCACTGGAGTTCACTAGGGTTCTGTCCTTACCTCTCTTCTCTTCTCTATCAACACAAACTCTCAACTCCATATCACCAAATATGACTGTTTTAAATATTATCTGTATTTTGATGATGCTCAAATGTTCTTCCCCTGAACTTGGAATTTTATTCAACTGCTACTGAACATCCTCCCTTCTGAAGTTAATAGACACCTTAAATTTAATATATCCTGGAGCTTGATATTCAGCTCCTCCAAACTGGATCTTCCTTAGCATTTAATGTCAATTTTCCCTTCCAATTGCTTAAGCAACCCGGAGTCACCCCCAATGGACTTTTCTCTTTTTCTCTTACATATTTTCTCCATCAATCAATTCTGTTAATTGTACCTTCAAAATGTATAAACAATCTGGTGACTCCTCTCCCACTGCCAAATTTCTCCAAGTGGCCATCATCTGTTTCCTAGATAAATATGGTACTCTACTTCTGGTCTCTCTGATTCAGCATGTACCTCCCTCTTATGGTCTGTTCTGAACATGGCACCTGGATCAGATTGAGTAATGTTACCCCTGTACCCTAAACTCTACAATGGTTTTTCACCATGCTCCTTACAAGGGCTAATAGGCCCCCGTTTTTTGTTTGTTTGTTTATTTGTTTTTTTCAGAACTAATTTCTTCTACTCTTTCTGGGCCTCATTCATTAGTCACATTGTCCTCCTTGGTGTTTGTCATACTCTACACATGTTCCCAACGCAGAGCTTTTGCTCTTACTGTTCCTCCTTCTTGGAGCCCTCTTCCTCAAATACCTGCATGTCCCCCTCCATTGCTCCTTCACACCTTTGCTAAAATGTCAATTTCTCCGGAATGCTTTCCCTGACCACCATCTTTAAAATTACCCCTCCCAGCACTATCTATTCCCCATCTGTACTCAATTTTCTCTAATAATACTTATATCTACCTGACTAACATGTTTTACTTATTTATTTATTGACCATCCTCCACTCTAGATTATAAGTATAATGAGGGTCTGGATTTCATTCACTCTTTTGTCTCCCACACAATGAAGAATATCTGACACATCTTAGTCACTCACTAAGTGACACTGGAATGCTTTAAATCAGACAACTCTGGGTTCTGTCCCCCAGCTTCTCTACTCACCAGATATAGAAATAAACATAGTGAGAATATTAGAAACATCCCTGTGTTATTGACCAGAAATAGTAGCATACTCTTTTTCTCTACAAGGACCAAGTTGATCAAAATTGAAGAAATATAGTGTGACCGTCATACTCATTAAATGAAAGTTAATAAAAGTACATTTAAATGTTAGATGCTTTGTGTTATACTTGAGAGAATGAAAGGACCTAAGTCAGATGGACTCCCAAACCCCCTTTTAAATTAAGTTAAGAAGGTCTCATTTTCTCTGAAGCCTTCCTGATTTCCCAGACAGTCACTCCTTCTGCAGCATATTTTATACATACTTTCATTTTAGCCCTTATCACATTGTATTATAGTTCCCTGTAATGGCTTTATTTCCCCAGCTAGACAGTGAGGTTCCTAAATAAGGGGATGATAGATACCTATCTTTGCATCCCCAGTCACTAGAACTGTTTCTGTCACATAGTAGGTGCTCATAAACCTTTGTTGAATAGATTAAGTAATTTGGACTCAGATGGCACAAGATTGGCAATAATTCACTGTTATTACAAATAAGAGAATTACTATACAATGAAGCCTTGTTTGTAGACATACTAATGAAGAAGGGAAACATAAAAGACTATTTTCAAATATTAAAACATATCTTCCAAATTTTCAATTTAATTACCCTAGAAAATGTTAATAAACAAAAGTGCAAAAGTGCTTTATTTTTATTATCTTATATTTTGTATTACCCTGATTCAGTCACCAGATGTCAGTAAGAGACTGTGGTCCAAGTTGCTCTTTCTGTAAACAAGGAAACAAAGACTTGACATTGAAACATGGAACAAATCTATTTCCTTATACAAACTCTTCTGAACGGTAAGCCTAGTAGCTTTAGCATTTTATTTTTGGCCTGATTTTGATGTAGCCTAGTGTAGAAGAAAGGACGCCGGACTGGGAATCAGAAATCTCAGGTTTTAGCTCCAATTCTGACATTTTTTAATTCTTTGACTAGCTGGTAAGTTTCTTTACCTTTCTGGACTCTGAAAGTTTTCCTCATTGGAAAATAAGGTAGCAAGAGAAGATGATTCCCATAAACCTTCCAGCTCTAACTTCCCTCTTCTTGCTAACTTGCGGCCTTCTGTGAAGCTGGAAAACCTTTATATGTTCTTTCCCACTTTCATACAATCAGTCTCCAGATGTTGGTTGACATGTAAGAAATCCCCTTTCCATCTGGAGAATGATCCATTTTATTATAAAAAAATACACAAAATTTGTTTAAGATATTATGTAATTGTAATACTTTTAGCAACAGTCATGTTTGGGGTTTTCACTTTCACCAGGGAATGAATTACTTATTTTAGGTATTTCTGAATATTCTCCCTCTTTGTTACCAGTTCTCTGTACTGCCCTCCCATCCACCTACCTAAAACACATACAGTCTCATCTTTTATTCATGATGTTCCACTGAAGCTTGCAATCACCAACCACTTCTAGAAGACTCAGACACTGTTGTCATATGAATGCCTCATTCATCTCTTTCATGCATATTTATTCAGCAGTTAGATACTTATATTGCATATAGTTCATTTCATGGTGAAGGTTCTCACATTCTCAAACCATGCCTTTTAATTCTTTTCCTTATAGTTAAGCCACAGAGTAAATATTTTTGAGACTAGCCTGAATTAGATGGAGCTCTTAACACTTAGAGCCACCACTCTTGTACCCAAATTATATAGACCAAGTTCACAAATGTTTTTATAGAATGCATTCATTCCTGGAATGTATATTGGTTGTTTAGTAAGCATTCCAGGCTGCTGGTGTTCCGGGATCTAGACAACAAATAACACACAGTGTGGTGTGGAAACAGTGTGGATAGGCATTGATCCAACATAGTGATGACAGCTACAGTGGGGTTACATGCAGTGTGCACTGGGGCTCAAGGAAGGCAAGCCTAGCCTGTCTGGAGGAACCAGAGAGAGCTTCACAAAGGATTTACAGATTTACCCTTGAGCTGACTTTTCACAGAAAGTCAGGAGATTTGGACGGTAGGTTGGGAGACTATTCCAGAGAGAGGGGGCAGCAAAGGCAAAGAAACAGAGGTGCAAGACAGGGTGTTAAACTGGAGAACTGCATGCCCATGGTCTGTGTTGGTTGGTTGGCAAGTGAGGGGGTGATTTGCTGAGAGAAGAGGCCAAATTCATAGTACCCACTGTTTTCTCTTTGAAATTTATAAAATGTTCTCTTGCCTCTCCCTTCCTCTTTATGTATTTTGGTACTATTCAAGGGTCAGTTCTGGCCTTTCATAGGTTGAACTGTTTTTCATGATCTTTATTAATTTACAGAGAAATCTACATTGTGTATAGTCTGTGACACATTGTTACTCTTTAATACATATATGGGCTCTTGTCCTGGCCAGTGAGTTCCCCCAGTTCATGTTTGCACTTAATAGTCACTTTGAATTATTATTATATGGAGGGATGGAAGGAAGGAAAGAAGAAAAGAATGTGGGGAGGAAAGAAGCAAGGAGGGGCAGGATGAATGCTGGTAGTGGGAAGTTAAATTAATATTTTTCAAGAGTATATTAGATTCTGGAAAATATAGAGACATCATTAGTAATATAGCTGAACAATCAGGGCCGCGTGGAGGTTTTAGAATGTTTGTCATTGTCCGGGACTCTCTGAGCATGTAGAACAGGAGGTGGCCCCAGGGTAGAGATACATATAACTATATACATGCATACTGACTATGTTTTGTGAGGTAGGAATTGGGAGGAAAAAAAAAAAAAACAGCCTGATAGAGAGCTCTGCTCTGAAATACTGAGCAGAGAATGAAACTCAGCATGTATGGATTATATAAAATAATATCATTTTCTAATATTAGATACGAAAAGAGACTGCTAAAAGGGCAATAATGCAGGTCCTTTCATTGTTCTGCCTTATTATTTTTAAGTCAAACTGCTTTTTGATTCAAGGCAAACTCCTTGAAGGGAAGCGTCTACAATGGTAACCACCAGAAGTACAGAAGCTGCCTAGGAGAGGAAGTAGGACAGGCTGAAGTCAGGCAGACAGGGGTGTGGGTGCTGGCTCCACCCCTCGGTACCTCTGTGACCTTGAACAAGGTGTTCCTACTTCTCCCACAAGCTTTAGTTTCTTTGTCTATGAAATGCAGATAATAATGCTTCCTTCTCTGTGGGGTTTTGGGTTGACTGAACGAAATGGAACATCTAAAGAACTCAGCACAGTGCTTGACACATTGTAAGTGTTTGGTAAATAATAGTTATAATTATTATTGACAAGTGTGGAACTATGAAAACACAAAAGACTGGACTCTGGGCTAGAGAATATGAAGTATAGTTCTAGCTTCATTATTCACTTGCTATGTGACCTCAGTCACATATATTTCGTTCCTTGTCTATACAGTGGAGACCTCTATGTATTGTACCTAACCATCATGAGTGATAGTGTATGTAAATCATTGTACAGTTTAAGGAATCATTTCTATTATAGCCCTCATTTTAAAAATACAGTGTTGTAGGCCTCCAAGATTGAGCACCTGTGCCTTGTTCTGCCTGACAGCCTAGGACTATTCTACTTGCAGAATTTTAGTGCTCTGGTTGCTAAAAACAGCATCACGTGGGCACTGTGCAAAGTACAGTGCCCATTTCATGGGTTGATGAAGGCACACATGCCAAAGTTGAAAGTCTAATTGGAAACTGAATAGTCCTGTCTGGTGTCTTACCACTACTTTACATTGTGAAAGAAAATCCTCATAGGTTAGTCATACGGAGTTTGGTTGTCATGATTATCATCAACTTTCAAGTCATATCTGCACATTATTTAGTCAATTTTTTTTACCCACTATTCTTAGAAACTGATATGATTTAGAGATACTACTGTTCTCTTTGGCTCTTGTATCTGCAATTAAGCAAGATGCACTAGCAACATTTTCTTCTATTAATGCCAAATCTCACTTGCAAATGTAAGCTTTCTTCTGAATCTTTTCCTTAAATTGTACTTTAAAACTCTGGAGTTCAGTTGTCTCAGCTGTAAAGAATGGGTATTGATTTGGGGTCCTCCAAGTTTTCTTGAAGCCCTAGGGATTTACACAAGCTCCCATGGTGTTAGTGGGAGAATGTTAAGTGTTCTTGTTTATATGTCTTCTCAGATAGATAGTATTATCCTGAAAGTAGAGTCATTAAAAGAAATGTGATTTATTTTGCAACATTTGCATAAAATATGAAGTTAATGCAGTATATATCATTTATGTATACTATTATATTTTGTTTTGTTTTATCTCTAATAATTCAAGTTATTATAAATGTAAATACTTTATAAAGTAATTCCACATTAATCATTTTATCATACCTTATCTATACTCATTCGAAGAACATAGGGTAGATATAACTCTATTATTCATTTCATGTTCCAAATGATCACACACAGAATTTGTGACCTTGTTCCATGCCACAGAGTTAGCAAAAGGAGGCGGCAGTATTTAAACACAGATCTTCTGACTTCAAGCTTATTCCAATCCACCAAAAGTGTTGTTTAAGTCAAAATATTGGGGCACCTGGGTGACTCAGTCAGTTAAGCGTCTGCCTTCGGCTCAGGTCTTGATCCTAGGGTCCTGGGATTGAGCCCCATCCTGAGCTCCCTGCTCAGGAAGCCTGCTTCTCCCTCTCCCTCTGCTGCTCCCCCTGCTTGTGCTTGTGCTCTCTGTCAAATAAATAAATAAAATCTTTTAAAAAAATTAAATATTAGTTGTCCAGAGAAAGTAAACTTGAAGAAATGTTAGTCTGTTATAAGTGATTTCTTTGCTTAGAAGTAGGGATGATAATTTTCATTCTCTTCAAAGCACTGGTTGCATGGTGAAACTGGACACTTCCCCAGTTTCCTGAATGGGAATTTCGTTATTTAATTTGAAGTATTGTTAATTTTTAAGACTTAGGCACAGTCATATTTATGCATAATTTTGTAAGCTTAGTTTAGAGTTATACATAACATAATTGTGTTTAGATTCTCTGCTAATGCCTCTATCCATTAGAGCTGATAAATGAGGCGTCCTTCTCTATACATCATATGCATGGACTTCCTCAAATTATTAACATGCCACTGAACTTGGCTTCCTTGTTTTGGAAATCTCTTAGTTTTTCATAATACTGGAATATTATAACTCCAGAGGAAAATGTAATTTTGATCATTTTGTGGTTTTATGAAGAAATAAAGTTTAATTATTGAATGTTGATTCCATTTATGTTGAGTTACTTTTAAAATATCATATAGTGATTTTTAAATTAAATGCCACTTCTTTTAAAAATACTTGGAGAGGGGATCACATATGCAGATTAATGAAATATAAATACATATGAAAAATTAATTGTAGTTGAAAATGATGTATGATGCTTGGAAAAAAGAGAAGAAAGGAGGTTTTTCCAAATTTAGGCATTATTTATTCTTTTACAATAGTATAATTCTAGACCAAGAGGATCCTTGAAGTTTATATTATTGAATGAGGAAAATGCATTTTTAATGGCTGAGGAAACTACAGACATAAGCGTTTTCCCAAAAATTGCACAGTTAATTGGTAGCAGGACCAAAAGCAGAACATAAGTTATTTTTCAACTACATGCCAGAATCCCCTCTAACATCAGACTTCCTTAATTATATATAACTTAATAATTAAAAAGCATCTAGCAGTTTGCTCATCCCATGTGCATTGCAGATAACTACGATAAATATTGTAAGCCACTGATAGAAGTTTCTCTTTCCTCATTCCAAAGAATGCCATAGATGGGGGAACAACCTCATCACGCCATGCCCGGATTGTTGGCCAATACAACTCTGAGCCCTTCTCTCCACTCCCAATCACTCTCAGCCTTCATATTCTCTAATCTGGTGGACAAGACCATCTTCCTAAAGTCTTATAAATTCTCAGAACAAAATCTTCAATGACTCATTTATAAAAATATTAAATCTAAACTTCTCTAGCAATGTTGTACAAAATCTAACCCTATCCACTAGTGTTATGATGGAGAGGGGAGGTACACATGAGGCAATTTTTAAATTATAAGCTGAAGAGGAGTAAAAGCTCTTTGGGGATATAAATGGGGAGGTTCAATCCTAATACTGAAGTAAAGCATAATTCATGACAAAGGAGAATCAGAAGCAGTGGACGCAAGATGCAATCTTTTCTCAGAGAAGCAGCTTGAGCTAACAAAACACTTTTTTATTTATTTCTTTTTTAGATTTTAATTTAATTTAATTTTTTTGAAAGAGAGAGGGAGAAAGAGCATGCAAGCATGGGAAGAAGCAGAGGGAGAGGGAGAGAGAGAGAGAATCTTAAGCAGGCTCCACGCCTGGAACACGCACACATGCACACATGAGGAATACTGAGGCCCAGAGAAGTGTATTAAATTGCTGGAGATAACAGACTTCACTGTAAACAAAGTAAAAGTTTCATGTCTATTTGACTTCAAATCCTGCATCTTGCTATGAGAACTTGCTGCACTTGTTTTCTTGCTCATGTTATTCTCATGACATGATAGCCTTTTTTCTGTCCTTCCTTATAACCAGATTCTTCCTAACCTGAAAAACTCAGCATCTCCTACATGAAGACTTTACTGATGACTCCAGTACTTCTTTGTCTCTTTTCCAAACTCCTGGTGCAAGCTATGTTTATTGAGGGTCTATGCTATGTCAGATATACAGGCATTTAGCATAATCTCATGAAACACTGTGAGTTTTGATAGACACAGCCTCTGAATATGTTACATGGCAAATGGAATTTCACAAATTAAAGTGATGAACCTTAAAATAGAGGGATTATCCTGGGCTATTTGGGTAGGCCCAATCCACTACATGAGTCCTTAAAAGTAGAGAAGGAAGACAGAGAAGTCCATAAGAGATATAGCAGGAGAAGATGCAGGAAATAGGCCAAGCATGAGAGAGACTTGACCTACAATTACTGGCTTTGAAGATGGAGGGCAGGTGGGCCCCAAGCCAAAGAATATTCAGGGCCTTTGGAAGCTGAGAGTGGCCCTCAGCTGATAGCAAATAAATTAAGACCCTAGTCCTAAAACAGTAAGAAACTGAATTCTGCCAATATCCTGTATGAATAAGAAAACAGATTCTCCCTTAGAGCCTCCAAAAAGGGACAGAGCTTTGCTGACATTTTGATTCTTACCTTGTGGGATTCCAAGCAAATGAAACTGGCCAAGCCTGCTTGGACTTTTGGCCTACAGAACAGTGAGATAATAAATCTATGTTGTTTTCTATCGCTAAGTTTGTAGTAACTTGTTACAGTAGCTACAGAAAATTAAGACAGTTGTTATCTATAATTTTCAAATAAAAGTTTGAGCCATAGAATATTAAGCTCATACAACTTGTACGTGTCAGAACTGACTCTTTCAAATATACTCTACTTCTCCTGAATATGCATGCTCCATGGTCTCTTTTCCTTAAAGTAGAGAACCATACCTTAAATATTTAATTTGTCTATCTTCTCCATGTTCTCTGGTATAGTCTTGAACACACAGACATTCCAAGGGGTGAATATTTACTGTGTTTCCCAAATCCCCCAGGAGTGAAGGACTCAATGCCCTGACAGCCAAGAGTGCTATCAGTTATAACTTTCAACCACCAGCCCCTTCAGAGACCATTCCAGCTACATATTTACCTTGCTTAAACACACATTCTTCCCAGAATGACCCACATAAAATGACTAATCTATATCAAGTAAAGACCTAGCTATGTTGATCCAAGTTGGGAAAATGCTGAAGGAGCCTTGTAGCTACAGAGCTCCACATGGGGTCAGCCGAGGCTGTTGAGTTTCCCTTGCAGATCCACTTCTCCCTACTCTATCCTGTTCATTTCTTTCCTTCCACAGGCATACAGGTGTGGATCCCAAGGGCACTTCTTAACTTCTCAATTAAGCAAGCTAATCCGCTTCTCAGAATCTACTCCCCAGGAACCCAGGCTGAGACATCTTGCCAATGCCTTTGGTTGGTTACCATATCTAAACATTGGATGAAGTTTATTTTACCTATTCATGTGGGTAAAATGTTCGCTTCGAGTCACAAATCTCCAAAGTGTTTGAAGAGACTATTTGAATAGTGATGTCATTTCCATCTCTCATTTTATGAATTTGAGGGCTACAGATGGCAAATTTTATAAATAATCTCCACTTTGATTAGTGTTTTAATGGTGCGTGTATAATAGAATAACATAGGGAGTAATAGAATGAAGTAGGGTTTATTCTTGATATATCTATCAGGTGCCACAGAGATAGAGGTATACCAGCATGCTCAAACAAAATCCACACATTTTATGATTAACTGAGAGGGTTACATGGAAAGCAGATGTACCCTCCCTATTTTCCTCCCTGCCTCTTTATTCTTGCTGCCATGTTCCTGGCCTGCGAGTGAGCTAACTTACCTGAGGGTGCTAGGTCTGAGGGAGGCTCTTCTTCAGGTGTCTTACTACTTCTTACTCTTGTTGAAATCACTGAAGCCATCTTCCTGGTACCCATGATGAGCTCTCCCCCCTCCTGGCCTTCATGGTACTTGTTCTGTGATCTCTGTACCTCCTGCCTGCTTTCCAGGAATTCAACTGGCCACTGGGTAGCCTTCCGATATTTCCAATTAACCTTACACACTCTCAAAACTTGTAGTCCAAAAGCAAAACTGTCTCAAGAGTTAGAGCTTGAGATAAACAGTTCCTTTTATTCCATTGCTGTAATCTCCTTTCCTTTCTCCCTCTATCATTTTTTGTTGTTAATGAAGAGTCTCCTTCAATTGCCCTTGGAACATCTTCTCACTAACTCTTCAAGAGCCTCTCTTTCCTAGAGTACAATTTATTAGATATTTCTATAGGTATTTCTATGGCTATTTCTTTCTTTTTTTTGAATTAACAAAGATATTTTAATTAATTTTTGTGATTTTTGTCAGGTAATATATGGGTCTAATTTATTTCTGTTGCAATTGCTTTTTTTTTCCAGTGATTTTTTATAATATTATGTTAGTCACCATACAGCACATCCCCAGTTTCTGATGCAAAGGTCGATGATTCATTAGTTGCGTATAACACTCAGTGCAATATGCAATACGGGCCCTCCTTAATACCCATCAACAGTCTATCCCATTCCCCCACCCACCTCCCCTCTGAGGTCCTCAGTTTGTTTCTCAGAATCCATAGTCTCTCGTGCTTCATTCCCCCTTCTGATTACCCCCCCTTTCTTTATCCCTTTCTTCCCCTACCGATCATCCTAGTTCATGTTCCATAGATGAGAGAAATCATATGATAATTGTCTTTCTCTGCTTGACTTATTTCACTTAGCATTATCTCCTCCAGTGCCGTCCATGTTGCAGCAAATGTTGAGAATTCATTCTTTCTGATAGCTAGGTAATATTCCATTGAATATATGGACCACAACTTCTTAATCCAGTCATCTGTTGAAGGGCATCTCGGCTCCTTCCATGATTTGGCTATTGTGGACAATGCAGCTATGAACATTGGGGTGCATATGGCCCTTCTCTTTACTACGTCTGTATCTTTGGGGTAAACACCCAGTAGTGCAATGGCTGGGTCATAGGGTAGTTCAATTTTTAACTTTTTAAGGGACCTCCACACTGTTTTCCAGAGTGGCTGTACCAACTTGCATTCCCACCAACAATGTAGGAGGGATCCCCTTTCTCCACATCCTCTCCAACAATTGTTGTTTCTTGCCTTGTCTATCTTTGCCATTCTAACTGGCGTAAGGTGGTATCTCAGTGTGGTTTTGATTTGAATTTCCCTGATGGCTAATGATTTTGAACATTTTTTCATGTGTCTGTTAGCCATTTGCATGTCTTCATTGGAAAAGTGTCTGTTCAAATCTTCTGCCCATTTTATGGTTTGTTTATTTGTTTCTCGTGTATTGAGTTTCAGAAGTTCTTTGTAGATCTTGGATACCAGTCTTTTAACTGTAGCGTCATTTGCAAATATATTCTCCCATTCCGTGGGCTGCCTCTTAGTTTTTGTTGACTGTTTCCTTGNGTCTCTTAGTTTTTTTGACTGTTTCCTTGGCTGTGCAGAAGCTCTTTATCCTGATAAAGTCCCATAAGTTCATTTTATCTTTTATTTCTCTTGCCTTTGGAGATGTGTCGTGAAAAAGGTTGCTCTGGCCGATGTCATAGAAGTTGTTGCCTATGTTCTCCTCTAGAATTTTGATGGATTCCTGTCTCACATTGAGGGGTCTTTCATCCATTTGGAGTTTATTTTTGTGTATGGTGTGAGAGTGGTCAAGCTTCATTCTTTTGCATGTAGCTGTCCAATTTTCCCAGCACCATTTATTGAAGAGACTGTCTTTTTTCCACCGGATGTTTTTTCCTGCTTTATCAAAGATTAGTTGCCCAAAGAGCCGAGGGTCCATGTCTGGGTTCTCTATTCTGTTCCATTGGTCTATGTGTCTGTTTTTGTGCCAGAATCATTCTGTCTTTGTGATCACAGCTTTGTAGTACAGCTCGAAATCCGGCATTGTGATGCCCCCAGCTTTGTTTTTCCTTTTCAACAGTTCCTTGGAGATTCGGGGCCTTTTCTGGTTCCATACAAATTTAAGGACTATTTGTTCCAGTTCTTTGAAAAATGTCCTCGGTATTTTGATCGGGATAGCATTGAAAGTGTAGATTGCTCTGGGTAGCATGGACATTTTAACTATGTTAATTCTTCCAATCCATGAGCATGGAATATTTTTCCATCTTTTTGTGTCTTCCTCAATGTCTTTCAAGAGTGATTTATAGTTTCTAGAATATAGGTCCTTTACGTCTCTGGTTAAGTTAATTCCAAGGTAACGTATGGTTTTTGGTGCTATTGTAAATGGGATGGATTCCCTAATTTCTCCCTAATATCTCATTATTCGTGTATAGAAATGCAACTGATTTCTGAGCATTGATTTTGTATCCCGCCACATTACTGAATTGCTCTATAACTTCTAATGGTTTGGGAGAGGATTCTTTTGGGTTTTCCATATAGAGTATCATGTCATCTGTGAAGAGAGACATTTGACTTCTTCTTTGCCAATTTGGATACCTTTTATCCCTTTTTGTTGTCTGATTGCTGTTGCAAGGACTTCTAGTACTATGTTGAATAATAGTGGTGAGAGTGGGCATCCTTGTCGTGTTGCTGATCTTAAGGGAAAGGCTTCCAGCTTTTCCTCATTGAGAATGATATTTGCTGTAGGCTTTTCATAGATGGTTTTTATGAGATTGAGGAATGTACCTCTATCCCTACACTCTGAAGGGTTTTAATGAGGAAAGGATGCTGTATTTTGTCAAATGCTTTTTCTGCATCAATTGAGAGGATCATATGGTTCCTGAGTCTTTTCTTGTTAATATGATGTATCACGCTGATTGATTTGCGAATGTTGAACCAGCCTTGCATCCCAGGAATGAATCCCACTTGGTCATGATGGATGATGCTTTTAATATACTGTTGGATTTTATTAGCCAGGATCTTTTTGAGGATGTTGGTGTCCATATTCATTAGGGAAATTGGTCTGTAATTCTCCTTTTTTGATGGGTTCTTTGCCTGGCTATTTCTAACTTTCCCCCAGAGATTTGCAGTTTAGCATTAGGGTTTTATAACATTCGGTTTCTCTTGGCATTCGTGTTATCTACTTTTACCACTGTTTTATGCCACAAAAAATAGAAGTACTCAGCATAGCAATGTTTTTAACTCTCAGAACTCCAAACTGGCATCAGAATAGGCTTAGAGTCTGTGAAGAGGAACTTTAAGAATATACATGCCTTCCACGCAGTGGTGAGCACTTGTCCCTTTGGACAATCAGGAGGTAGACTCTTCAGACCTCAAGTCAAAGTCCACATTTAAATCCTCAGCATTCAGCTTCATACGATGCATGCGGACATCCTTGCCCTTTGAACAGAGTACATCCCATAATAGTTGTTTTGCAGTGAATGCACATTTCCTGGAGAATTGAGGTTGCTTGCTCGCCTTCTAATGCCCTGTGCTATACTTCTACAGGAGGTAGGTCTTCATAGGCAAAGTTGTCTCCTTTGTGTTTTCAGGGTCTAAGTACAGGCAAGACCATAAGTCATCAGAATAGTATCCTAAAAGTACCTCCATTTCTTCCTGTTGCAGTGTATCCCACTGGACTAAATTTTGTTCATTATTTCATCTTATCTTTGGCAAGTCCATTCTGCAAAAGATACATCTCAACAGCAGCCAAGCACAAGCAATCAAACTTATATTCTTAATCCTATTTCACCCCTAGATACCATGATTTTGACCAGATGTCCACTGTGATTGAATGCCTGCTCATGTTGTCTTTTTCTGCTGTTTTCTAATTATCTTCAATTTTGAGATTCTTTAGATTATCTTTTGCTCATCTTTCCTCCTCACCTGTACAAAGTCTATGTTTCACTCTTGCTCTTACCTGCTCTCAGCCCATCTCTTAATGACATCCTTCTCCTATTTCAAAATGCCACAGATAAATTTGATCAGCTGCCTCATTGTTTCTATCAAATTCTCCCCCACCTCCACCCTTTATGCTCTAGCTTCCTTTCCATGGATTAATTGGATGCAATGGGCACTCGTTACTGAGTGCAAGTGCTGCTGTATGCTGGAGTCCTGGAGGCACCAGTTTGACAATCACAGTAGTTTTCAAAACCAATGACCAGAAGCTGGGCTTCATTTCTACTTGGAGCAGTGAGGAGAGCAACTTTCTCCCAATTTTAGTATGCCTTTATTCCACATGAATATAAAAAATGTATTTGTATCTCAATAATTTACGAAGTTTATAGAGAAGCAGCTCTTTTATTTTTTACTTACACTGCCCACTTTTTCCACCACTTCTTAGCAAAAATATGAGTCCATAGGACCTTGAAAAGGAGACCAATCTAGAAGTAAAATGAACCTCAGTGTAGATAGCCAACACTCATAAAGTGTTTCTTGATAGGAGCAAATTTGGGATGATAGTGAGCAACACCTATTTGCTTAGGTCTCTCCTTTGTGGTAAGTCTCAGTCTAGCCCCACTCTAGGGGGAAACTAGATGAAATTCATGAACTGAAATGTGGAGGTAGAGCAGGGAGGAGATCTGGATGGAAAGTGGTCTTGGAGGAAGTCATAGGGTTCTGATGAGAATACCCAATAGACAGCAACTAGGCAGGGAGTAGAGTGGAATTATCCTCAAGAGACTGCCAAGTACATACCAGTTACAAGTGCTAGTAAACTGTGTGGATGCCAGAGCCAGGCTTGTCGCTTGTCTACAGACAGCACTCCCAGAAATGAGGGCACAGATCCTTCTGGGAAGGAGGTCTGGATGGTTCATATCTGTGGCCATAATGCTTGTGCTAACAGTGTCCTACAGGAGAGGCAATCAAAGTAGAGATTATAACATTGACTCTGGCACCGGATTTAGAAACCCGGCTATACTACTGACTGTGCAAGTTACTTAATTTTTCTGTGTCTCTTTCCCTTATATGGAAAATGGAGATGATAAAGTCTATCTTATAGGCTGTTGTGATAATAAATGAATGTTTATAACAACTCCTAACACTTAATCTATTCAATAAATATTAGCTATTTCAACATTATGCAATTTTGTGAAACAAAACATTTCTAAAAACCTGTTCTATCTTCAAGCCACTTAAGAATACCTATCCCCAGGGGTGCCTGGGTGGCTCAGTCAGTTAAGCGTCTGCCTTGGGCTCAGGTTGTGATTCCGGGATCCTAGGATCAAGCCCTGAATGGGACTCCCTGGTCAGTGGGTAGCCTACTTCTCCCTCTCCTTCTGCCATTTGCCCACTTGTGCTCTTTCTCTTTCTCTCTTAAATAAATGAATAAAATCTTTAAAAAAACACACCCATCCTGAAGATTGGGAAGTTCAGGCTTTCAGTTATGGAATGAATAAATCATGGGGATGAAAGGTACAGCCTAGGGAATACAGTCACTGGCATTGCAATAGCATTGTAAGGTGACAGATGGTAGCTACACTTGTGGTTGGTATAACATAATGTATACAATTGTCAAATCACTATGATGCATACCTGAACCTCATGTAACATTGTGTGTCAACTATTCTTCAATGAAAAAAAGAATAGTCATCCCAATTTTCATTTAGAAAAGGAGGTACCATAGTTTCTCTGTACATTTATTTTAGACTTTTCTCCTTATGTTTTACTGTAGCCCACTTACTTTCTTTCTCTATAACCCGTTGGAAGCCCAAGATCTCTTCTTTGGACAAAAATTTAATGGCTATGGTACCTCATATATACCCTTCCGCACGACAGGTAAAATGTGAAAACCCCACATTAAAGTAATGCTTTGCATATTTTCTCATTGTATTTCCAAAAGATGTCTTCATTTCTTTTGTTTTAACAATTTTTATTGTTATATTAGTCATACAATACATCCCCAGTTTTCTTTTAAAGATTTTATTTATTTATTCGACAGAGATGAGACAGTCAGCGAGAGAGGGAACACAAGCAGGGAGAGTGGGAGAGGAAGAAGCAGGCTCCTAGCGGAGGAGCCTGATGTGGGGGCTCGATCCCATAATGCCGGGATCACGCCCTGAGCCGAAGGCAGACGCCCAACCACTGTGCCACCCACGCACCCCCACATCCCCAGTTTTTGATGCAATGTTCCATGATTCATAATTTGCGTATAACACCCAGTGCACCATGCAATACGTGCCCTCTTTAATACCCAATCACCAGCCTATCCCATTCCCCAGCTCTCCTCCCCTCTGAAGCCCTCAGTTTGTCTCCCAAAGTCCACAGTGTCTCATGGTTCATTCCTCCTTCTGTTTACTCCCCCCTTCATTCTTCCCTTCCTTCTCCTACCAATCTTCCTATTTCTTATGTTCCATAAATGAGTGAAACCATATGAGTTCCATAAATGAGTGAAACCATATGATAATTGTCTTTCTCTGCTTGACTTATTTCACTTAGCATAATCTCCTCCAGTCCCGTCCATGTTGCTGCAAATGTTGTGTAATCATTCTTTCTGATGTCTGAGTAATATTCCATTGTATATATGGACCACATCTTCTTAATCCAGTCATATGTTGAAGGGCATCTCGGCTCCTTCCACGATTTAGCTATTGTGGACAATGCTGCTATGAACATTGGGGTGCATATGACCCTTCTCTTCACTATGTCTGTATCTTTGGGGTAAATACCCAGTAGTGCAATTGCTGGGTCATAGGGTATCTCAATTTTTAACTTTTTAAGGGACCTCCACACTGTTTTCCAAAGTGGCTGTATCAACTTGCATTCCCCACCAACAATGTAGGAGGGATCCCCTTTCTCCACATCCTCTCCAACATTTGTTGTTTCCTGTCTTGTCCATTTTTGCCATTCTAACTGGTGTAAGGTGATATCTCAATGTGGTTTTGATGTGAATTCAAGCTATACTACAAAGCTGTGATCACAAAGACAGCATGGTGTTGGCACAAAAACAGACACATAGACCAATGGAACAGAACAGAGAACCCAGAAATGGACCCTCGGCTCTTTGGGCAACTAATCTTTGATAAAGCAGGAAAAAACATCCAGGGGAAAAAAGACAGTCTCTTCAATAAATGGTGCTGGGAAAATTGGACAGCTACATGCAAAAGAATGAAACTTGACCGTTCTCTCATATCATACACAAAGATAAACTCCAAATGGATGGAAGACATTGATGTGAGACAGGAATCCATCAGAATCCTATGGGAGAACATAGGCAGCAACATCTACGACATTGGCCACAGCAAACTTTTTCATGACACATCTCCAAAGGCAAGAGAAACAAAAGAAAAAATGAACTTGTGGGACTTTGTCAAGATAAAAAGCTTCTGCACAGCCAAGGAAACAGTCAAAAAAACTAAGAGGCAGCCCACGGAATGTGAGAAGATATTTGCAAATGACACTACAGATAAAAGACTAGTATCCAAGATTTACAAAGAACTTCTCAAACTCAATACACGTGAAACAAACAATCAAATCAAGAAATGGGCAGATGTCTTCATTTCTTATCTGCAATATTTCATGTCTATGTTACTAACTCAGGGATGGAAGAGGCTATGCATATTCAGCATTTCTCTTGAAATCCAGTCCCTTTGTTTCTCAGTCATTGATTTTCTTCCATGTGTATCACTCAGATGTCCACAAAAAGCACTAGACCACCTCTCTGTTCTTCAGTAGATGCCAGATGTAAGCATGCCCTAACAAACTAACAGTTGTAAGTCAGTTTTTTCAGGAGCTAGGATGAGACAATAACATCACAGTTTGGACTTTGTTTCAAAAAAGAAATTCTTTTTATTCATTTCTTACGTCCAGGGAAATTCCCCCGAGGTTCATATCTTAAGATATTCTGTAGAGTTAAGGTCAATCAAGCAATTTTAATTAAGTAGAATCAGAGAAGCATTGGAAGGAGACTAAGGAGACATACTGACTAAATATTATAAGACATTCTAGAGATGAGATCCGTGGAAAGAAAATGAACAGTGGGTAAAATCTCGGGAAATGTGAATAAAGCATGGGCTTTAGTTAATAATAATGTAAAATTAGTAATAACTAATAGGCTGTGAAAATGTACTACATGAATGTAAGATGCTAACCATAGGGGAAACTGAATATAGGTGCAGGAACTCTGTACCACCTCCACAGCTTTTCTGTAACTCTAAAACCATTCTAAATAAAAAGTTTAATAAAAATAAGTTGAAGTTCCCCAAATGTTTGTTTAAAAGAACATTCTCACATCTGTGTTTTTGTTCTGACTAGTTCTCATAATCCCCCTTCCCACACACCTCACTTAGAGTAGGTGAGTACGTTTCCTTTCCCAATGACTTTGGCCTTGGCCACGTGACTTGCCTTGGCAAATGGAACTGAGCAAAATGTGCATTCACAATGTGGCTCAGTGCGTCTAGCTCTACCCTGCTACCATGAAAACAGTATATCTCAGAGAGCGGTTCTTTTCGTTTGCATTCCAGAATGAGAAAACAGGTAGAGCTGAACAGAGCTGAGCCCTCACGTAATCTGAGTAAGATAAATGTTTGTTTCTGTAAACCACTAAGATAACGAGAACATTTGGTGCTACAACAATAGTAAATTAATACCTTTGTTGATATCTTTCAAATTAGATTCAGTTCTTATACTGTCTCCTTCATGAAGACTTCCCTAGGTATCTCCATGACTCATTTATACTTTCCAAATTTAGCAAATAAAAATAGAGAACTTAATGCATTTTAAAAATCTGTGGAGCCTAATTCGATTATAATCTCTTTAAGGCAGGTCCTAATCTTATTCAAACACTCAGCAAAATATGTTGTACCCTATTGTTCCTGGCATTTTATTAAGCTTTGTAAATACAATGGTGTATGAAAACAAACAGGAGCCCTACATTCTTCAAGGTTTTAAACTACTGGAGAGGACGGATTAAAAAAATAATTATAATAATAAATGTAAAACTATAGTTCTAACCAATGCTATTTAAAGATACCAGTGCATGGTCCTCTGAGAATCTCTCCATGGGACATTTGACCAAGTCTTAGCTTTAAGGCAAGGAAAGGCTTCCCTGAAAGAGTGACTTAAGAGGCAAAAAGATTGGGAAGACTGGTCCAGCCTCTGAACAACCCATGGATAGGAGTAGCCAGTGTGGGTGGGGAAAGATACAGTGAAGTTACTGTGAGATAAGACTGGGGAGGTGTAGATGGGAGACAGAAATGGCGTCTTTACCCCAACACTAAACTCAGTGTCACACACTTAGTATGTGCTCATCAAATGATGACAGCATATGGCTTAACTCAGGTTAGCTAAACTTTCTAACAAACATACTAGATGCCTGTGGTTGGGTGACAGAAGGGCAAATATGAATTAAGCAGAGCCCTTAACCTCAGGGAGCTTATGTACTAGAGGCTATAACAATCCATCAGCCATAGTTGAATACTATGTGACCAACCCACCCCACTCCAAAAAAAAGAAAACCAAAAAACACCACACACACACACACACACACACACACACACACACACACCTCCTACTTTGTGGAAGAAAAAAAAAAGGAAAATTGTTTTATTGACTTATGGAATCCAAACATATGTTAAACAACCAAGCTGGAGGGAAGAGACTATATAGCTGGTCTTTGGAAAGACCTGGAGCTAGAGACTCCAATGCTGCCAGAATTCTTTTTGTGTCCTGTATCTGTTCTTTCATTTTAGACTTTCTTCAAATAAGGATATATTGCTGTCTTCAGTTTGTGAATTCTGTATTTCCTGACTTCAGGCATCAGAGAGATGATACTGAAACTCTTTCTTATTGAGTTTGACCCAGAGACCCATCCTTGGAGCAGTCAATGAGGATTTGGGCCACAAAGTCAAGTCAAGGCCAATAAACCACATGAAAGGAAGGAGTCCTGACAAACACGGCAATACAGACGAGTCTCAGAAAAGATTATGGTAAGAGAAAGAAGCTATACACACACACACACACACACACACACACACACAAATTATATATTATGTGAGTTCCTTTATATGAAATTTTGAAAAAGACAAAACTATAGTGAGAAAAAGAAGACAAATGGTTGCCAGAGATGGGAGGAAGAGATTGAATGTAAAGGAGTATGAGAGAATTCTTTGGGGGGAATGGAAATGTTCAATATTATTATTTTGGTGGTGGTTACACAATTTTATAGATTTGTAAAATACTTCAACTGTACTCTTAAAATTGGTAAATTTTGCTGTATATAAATTATTTCCCAATAAAACTGACTTTTTAAAAAGCAATGCAACCATGCAGTTAGGTGACAAGCAGTTCTAAGAGAAGATGCTGGACAGATTATACCAAGCATCTACCACAGATACAGTTTCGTAAGTGGTATACCAATGAGAAAACAGAGATCCATGGGGACAGGGGAAGGCACTGAGAGATGGGAATGATTTACACGTAAGTGAGGAGGTGTCAAATCTGTGTTTTATCTGTGACTGAGAACAAAGGACAAAAGGTGCTGTTCCCATGAAGATTCCTAGATATTTGTGAAATTCAGCAAAACAGGCATTTCAAAGAATGTAATTGGTTAAAAAAAAAAGTGTATGTGGGAAATGTTGGAGAAAGGGAAATGGGCTGAGAGAGCCAGAGGGGAAGAATGAACTGAATGAGAATTTCTATCCTATGACTGAGCATTCTTAGACAAAAAGGAACGAAGAATCCTGTTTCTTTCTAGAAAAGAAGACCAGAAAACGGGAAGGCAGGGTTATCATTTTCATACTTTATGGTCATTTTTTAGAGGAAAGGAAAGTTATTTCCTTCTAACTCTAACCAACCACACGCGTTCAACTTTATAACAATCAGCATACCACAGTTACTGTAGGATTCTCTCCTTTGCTTAAGTTTGAGCCTACTTAAAGAACAGTCAGAGAGTGGCAGAGACTTTCTTCTTAGAATTGCAAATATGTTAGCAATGAACTCAAAACTGTTTGTTTATGGCTAACACTTCCATCAGATATACATTATTTGCTTAATATTTACTTCCTTGGAAAACTGATCCCTCCCTAACACAGCAGTGGTGTTAATTACCACCACTCTCTCCCCCAGCTATAGGCGCACACACATAACAATCAGAACGCCTCATCTCTTCGGAGTTGAGAACTTGACCCAAGCAAGGCCACTCAGAGACTTACTGTGAAATTTTATATGCATGTTCCAGAGAAAAGGGGTTGTCCATCTTTTGATGGGAAGCTATAACATAGACTAAGCACTCCTGAAGTAGTAATATGTTTTATTACCCAATAGAGAGTGAACATGAAGCCAAAATGCAAAATAAAGCACTGTTATAGCTCTATAAGTCCCTGGATCCAGCCATGCCTGAAGCATCTATTGCCCTTAAACTTTCTAGTTGTACGAACCAATTATCTTCCTTTTTCTCTAAAAGTAGTTTGAGGTGCATTTCTTGAAATTAAAATATTCTTCATTAACACAGAGGTGATTCAGACTGCCCCTGGGGCTATTAATGAGGATCGACCTTATAAAAATATATATAAGAATGAACTATAAACCTGAGTCCTTATGACACTTCTAACACAAGTTCAATTGGCCATGGAGAAAAAAAATTTTTTTAAATAGTTATTCACATCAAATAGTGGTCAGTTATTCTCTTCATTAAATAAACTACTGTAATAGATCTTTGTATCTGTTATGATTTGGAATTGTAACTGATTTCAATGGCCTCTTTGTGGGGCTTAGTTCTAAACACTGTTCTTTGTTTTTATTAGTGTATGAAACCAGCAAGTATTATGTTTATTCAAATGCTTATGGCCAAATATACTTAATTACTTAGAAAAAATTTTTGTTTCTACCAAACAGTGTTATTTTAATAGAGAGATTGGGACATTATTTTTCTTTAATATGATTGGGATAACAAAGCTGGTTTCCACAGCACTGTTTCCTCAGAGATATTTATTTGTCAGAGAATTAAGGGATTCCCTGGTATTGCCGTGCATTTGCTACATCTATTTGCTATCTTACTTCCTCTCCCCAATATTTCAAGCTCTCCTTGCCAGGGCATCAGGACAAAAAAAATTATTTTGCTCCTCAAATGGTATATCATTGGTTCTGTCATATTCTGGGATGCTTATAATACCTTCCTCAGATTCAAAGACAAATGTTCCAGCATTTCCACTCATTCTGATGACATTGTTAGGAAACAGTCTGAAAAACTCTGTCTGGATCATTCAAAATGCCAGATGTTCCTGGCAATAGTTCTTATGTGAAAATCTATCTGATATATTCTAGAAATGGAAATTACCCCCCCTCACTTTTCCAGTGTCTCATGTATTTTTCTCAAGTATTTCTTCAGTAAGCCACCTGGATAGAATGAGCGCAGTAATAACAGCGTCGACTTTTTACTCAAAAGTTTGGACTCTTCCCTTCAAACACAAAAATATTTTTTGCCCCATTCTTCCTTGTTAGAAGTACACCATTGTATTACGTACATTCTGAGAAGTCAAAATAGAAATGACAGTTTAGAAAACGGACTATAGTATGACTTGCAGGACAAACTATACCAAATTATGGCATGCAGCATATGCTGCATAAGCCCAAACTGCTTTAACAACACCCCATTTAGACCCATGTTTTCCAAGATAAGACCACAGATGAATTGGTTTATCCTAAGTCTGAACTCATGTTTTTCAAAGAGAAGACCACAGCTGTCTCATGAATTTGTCTTGTTTATAAATTCTGACCAACTCGGGCCCAGACCATGCTTACTAACTTCTGCTCTAAAATCTATCTGTTGCCCCCCATCCCCAATTCTAGAAGTACCTCTCCCTAAATTTTCCCTCTTGAGAACTATGGATACCCTTGCTAGTGTTGTGGTGTCACTTGCTCAGCAAGCTTAAGAAACTTGGCTTTGGGTGATCAACAGGAATCCCTGGGGATCTTTACGTGGGAGTTTAGACCAATCATGGACAGTGGCATTGTTTTCCTCATCATCCATCATGATACCCACACTGTGCTCTTTGCTCCTAGAATTTGAATCCTTGTACCTAGGGATATAACAGTCCCCTCTTATTAGTTAACGCAAAGGCATCTGAGAAGAGATATGACCAGGGACTTACCCTTGTCCAAACACTGTTTTTTTTTTTTTTTTACTGAAGTGAATCAAAACCATGTGGTGCCTTCCTATTGTCTTCATTTGCCCAGAATCCTTATAGTAGGCCTGTTTCCAAGAGCTAACCATAATTCTCATTCACGTGATTTTATTTCCTGTATTGAACTAAAACAATCAGGCTTAGGTTTTCAATAGCTAAATTCCAAGTCCAGGGGGTATTTGATTTAATCAGAATATTCCTGAAAGAAAATCGATGGACCAAAAAATTGATGTTGGTACTCTGTGTATTAACCATATATTCATTACCTATTTTTCATATGCATCACGTCAGCCCCGGGCAGCAGTATTTTCTAATTTACTTTATGAACACATCAAGGACTCAGTCAAACATCGTGTCTTTCCACCCAATGCCTAGGCATATTAAAAAGCTGCACGTAAAAATTAACTGGCTTATATTGAACAAAACTATGTGCTAAATTATGCATTTTATGTGTTTATCTCATTAAATTCAAGCAACCTGGAGAGAATGGATTTATAACCCCCACTTTCCAGGTTTTAAGAAATTGAGTAACTTGCTAAATATCACCCTTTGGGAAGTATTAGACTTTGCTCTCAAGAAGCTTTCAATCTGGCTGAATAGATAATGATATTCAGAGAACAGTTATATAATAACAGGAAAACAGAAGACATATCCCAAGACATTTCCTTATTCATTGTCCCCCTATGATTGTGGAATATAAATTCTCTGAATTCAAAGAAGAAGAAATTATGATGAAACAGACTCTATTTCGTAAGCTTCCTAAAGCAGATGGATTTCACTGGATTTCAAAATATATACAATGGTAGAGTGTTTTGTGAGAAAGAGTCGTGGTAAACAGAGGGACAACACATTCTTGAAAAGAGAAACCAGCATTTTCAATCACCACAGTGAAGTCATGAGTGGGACATGGAGGAAGGAGGCATATAAGGAATGGCTAGCTAGTAGTGTCGAGGAAGGTGAAAAGGTCATTTGTAGCCACACTTTCCCTTCTTCCCCAGAACCATGTCAGACTGTAAAAAGACAGCAACTCACTTTTATTCCAGTGGAATGTACCTGCGCTAAGAGTTGCCACAATTTGAAACAGAACTTGGAAAGTTGGCCCAGGCCACTTCCAAACACAAAGCAGAATCATTTGTTTATTAGCTTGTCTGTCAGTGTGTTTTTGATATTTACCTTTTTTTGTCTTTTGAGCAGTAACAAGACAGAAATATGTACAGCTGAGAGAGAAAGAAAAATCAATGAATACATGGCTCTAATATGGATATGGTCAATGAGGAGGACACTGATATTTATAAGTGCTTATGGATGGATCATAGATCATGGATGGTGAATGGAGGTAAGTTTTTCTGGTACACATTTTTTACTTAATTGTTACAACAACTGTTAAGAAATCAGTGTTGTTTACCCTGTTTTGTTTTGTTTTGTTTTGTTTTTGCAGAGGGGAAAATTGAGGTTTAGGAAAATTTAATAATGTGGCCCAAAGTCATACAGTTACATTAAGAAGTAAAGTCTTTATTTAAACCAGATCTCATTGATTTCTAAGTCATGCTTTCTTATCAAATAAATCTCTTAAATAAACAAAAAACCCCTCAAATTTTAGTGAGCAAGCATCCATAGGAAATTTAATAAGCGAGTGACTCAGATAATAATTCAGTTAGTGTTTCAGTTATGTATTGCTATGTTGCTCACTACCCAACACTTAGTAGCTTAAAATGACTTTTAATTACCTTTTTAAATTCTGTGTTAACTGGGCTCAGCCTCACGGTCCTTCTGCCGTATTAGACCAGATGTTAGCTGGTTCTGCAGTCACCTAGAAGCTCTGCTGAACTAGAATTTCCAAGAGATTTCACTTAAATGGCTGCAGTTGGAGCCAACTGTTGTCTCAAATCTCACATGGAGATGGGGCTGCTGACCGGAGCGTCATGATCTCTTCCACAGGGTCTGGGCTTCTCACAGCATGGTGGCTTGGTTCCAAGTGCTCAAAAGTATAAGCTGCAGATCCCAAAAGATTCAGTCTTAATATCCACACTGGGTTTCTATTGCCATATACAATTGGTCAAAAAAAGACATTGGACCAGCCTAAACTAAACAGGTGGAGAAAGAAATTCTACCTCTCAAAGAGAGTGGCTAGGGATTTGGGGCTATTTTAAAACAACTACCACTTATTGTTCTGTGGTGAAAATGGAGGTGGACACGAGAAAGGGATAGGTGAGTATCAAGAGCAAAGCTCTGCACAGAGACGTTAGAATGTAGAAAAGTATGTACTTGGATTTCAGGACTGAGACTCCAAATGGACATAGAAACAGGAAATTCCCTCATGATTGGAAGCAAGGCAGATAGACGTTTATAGATAGTTTCTCATGGTTTCTGCCCTGAGGCTGCAGGTACAAATCTAGTTTAACATATTATCTGTTAATTAAACTTATTTTCTAACAATGTATCAAATGATTAGATATCCCTAGAGGGTTGAGAGATGATGATATTCCTTATATTACTGGTATGGGACCCCTCTGCAATGAAATGTTTTTAGCTAATTTCATGTGTATATACTATTCTGCCATTGATACTGTAATTCTTACTTCACGTGGGTAGGAATCCTGCCCCTGCTTCACAGCACTGTTTATTCTTCATGCTCAGTAAATGTCGTGACTTGCCTACATATTCAACTC
The DNA here is from genome assembly GCF_002007445.2 of Ailuropoda melanoleuca. Classification (NCBI taxonomy): domain Eukaryota; kingdom Metazoa; phylum Chordata; class Mammalia; order Carnivora; family Ursidae; genus Ailuropoda; species Ailuropoda melanoleuca. Next base: position 40,768,090 of record NC_048225.1, read on the forward strand.
TTCCAGATTGTAAAAATAAATGCGGCTCCAGAGAGGTCTCCCTGTCACCCTCAGGTAACCCCAAGCAAAAGGAAACAGAATGAAATCAGCCAACCATTTTATTTCACAAAGATTGCTGTCTAGTCATTTCAAACAACAACCTTTTAGTTAGTCTCCTCAGTGCAGAACCCTTCAGCCTCCACAGGGGTGAAAAGTTTTATTTTACATTGACCTCTTAGGGATGGGCAAGCACTTGCTGAAGAAGCAAGTCCTCGTTATTAATTAGTAATTCATTATTGCATGGTTGCAAAGAAACCTTATGACCTGCTGAGACTTAAAATGGGCACAATCATCAATGTTTCCATCATAGAATAAGAAACAATTTCAGTCTAAAGTGCACGATTTCTGGACCATATTTCTAGATGTTTCTGTTCTTTTACACCATTTTTGAAAGCCACGTTAAAAAAATAAGAACATTAGGTTGCTTTAGCTTAAAATATTAACAATTAAGTAGCATTTATGACTAATTAAAATTTCATTTTTTTTCTACAAACATAAATTTACTTTAATCAGAAAAGTCAAAGAACAAAAATTTAAACTCAATTCTTTGGATTTTAACAAGACTTTTAAAGGGAGATATTTTTTGTTAAATGTGAAATGTGTTCGGCAGAGTAGAGAAAGAGCAAGTGAGTATTTAATCACTACTGAGAAAATAATTATAATTGTGTGAAATTATATGAAAAGAATAGAAAGCATGAGAACAATTACAAGTAATAATAAGGAAGGCATTTGTTATTTTATTTCATAAATCAGAGGGCAAGTGTTGCAATGAGAAAAATAAGCTACTGATGATTGTATTTTAATATAAAAAATCACTGTTAAGGTAACTGTAGCTATCTGTTCTGCAGGGTCTTCAGTCTAAAAATAGTGCACATCCAAAAAAAAAAAAAAACCCACAAAACCCAAAATGAGAGTTATTTGTATTGATATATATACATAGAGAGCTTTTGATACCAGTCAGTATAAACATATAATATTTGATAAATAAGTCAGATACATAAAAATAGTTTTAACTATTCAACTAAATTGTTAAGGGACTTCTGTTTCTGAAATCCCAGTAAAGTTGTTCCTAGGCCACTGATCCGATAGCTCTGTTGGTTCTTGCTGTGTTTGAAAACTTTTTTTCTTTCTCACCCTTCCTAAAGTGGACTCTTGACTTGGAAGATACCTCTGTGATCTGGTTGTTCTCCTCATCTGTTCTCCTTCACCTTTATGGTCTCCTTTGCTAGATCCTTTCTCTCCCCAACTTGTGTTCTGGGTGACTGTCTTCCAAACTGTATAGAAGTCCCTCAGGATTCTTGAAGATCTGCCCCTGTCTTGTCAATAGTTTCATCTCCTAGCACTCCCACCCTTTCCGTATTTGTTCTCTAGCAGTAGAAGCTCACACAAGCTGAGGTTTGTCTTCACACCTTTGTATATGGTGCTTCTCCTTTCTGGAATGTTCTTTAAATCTTTTTTCCATCTAGTCAATTTCAAATTGTGCTTCAAGATACAGCTGAAGTGTTGCTACATCTGCAAAGAATCCTCTTAAGAAAGTTAATCATTTTCTCCCATTTGCTACCACATCATCACCTCACATGTTCCTTTATTATTGCTGTGTGTTGCAATGTATTTATTTGATTACCTGCAGAGTTCCAACTTCAGATACTCGGGGAAAAGATCCATTTCTTATTAATCTTGTATACACCCGGGCCAAAAACAAGGCCTAGTGCATAGTAAGCTCCAAATGAACTTACCATCATATGGTCATAAATAAGGGTAGAGGAAAATGGACTGTAAGTTAAGATAATCAGAATTGAGATAAACAAGGAATTAAATGTTGCAATATTAAAGTGTTGCCTTTGGAAATTTGGATATTAAATGGTTGCCAGGAAGGGATCGGCATACTATATCCCCCAAAATGGCCTGCTGTCTGTTTTTTGTAAATGCGGCTTCATTGAAACACAGGTACACTCATTCACATTTGTATTATCTATGGCTGTTTTGTTACAATGGCAGAGTTGAGTAATTACAACAGAAACTGTATGGCTCACCAAATCTAAAATATTTACTATGTGGCCCTTTACAGAGGAATTTTGCTGTTTTCTGCTCTAGAAAGATTCAGGCAAAGCAGTATCTTCTAATCTATGATAAGATTCAATTTATTCAAAGAATTGGAGAACTATTGGGTGTGTAGTTGAGAAGATGGAGTGAGGAATGCTTACTGCAGAAAGTGGGTTTCAGAAGACATGATAAACATTTTGAGAGACTAGTAGGGAAACAGGAGAAATGGTGGGGGTGCGGGGTCAAGGAGAACGAGCACTGAGCAATATGGGAAGGAAGGTCCACCAGAAGGTGATCTGACTTATTTTTGGGAAAATTATCCAGGATTTCCAAGCACGGCTAAAGAGGCCTAATGGGGTTTTATAACCTCAAGTTTCCAAAAAGGAATCTTGGTGTCAGTTTCTATCAGAAGACAGTTTGGCTGAACCCTCAGGTCAAACATGCCAGAAACATGATAGTAAAATTCTGTTTGTCAGTAATGGTGAAGGTCTGGTTGAGATCACAAGCCTGGGGACATGAGAAGATGGATAGAGGTAATTCTACCAAAAAAACCTTAATCCTTAGGTCGTAAGGCCTTGTCTGTCCCATAGATTACTAAACCACATACCAATTAAAAAAAAAAACACAACAACCTCATTGGTTATGAATAAGCTCCCATTTCATCACAGTATAATATTCTAGAGATAGATAGAATTATATATCTATGTATATACAACATCTATGTATCTACCTTTATCTTTATCTATGTATCTATGTATGTATCTATGTATCTATCTTTGGTCATGTATTTTTTAGGTAGAGAATCTTGTTTTGTACATTTCAGCAGATGAATTTGTTGAGCTACACATTAGTTCAAACTAGTACATGTAATTCAAACAACACTGAGAAGAAATGAAACAAGAATGTACTATCTAAAATATAAAATACTCCTTACTTCACTGTAAGTTGTTATTTTGGTCAGCTTAAGACTGTCCATTGTTAACCAACATTCAAACCACTGGACCTTATGTGAATTAAATTATCAAAACTCAGCAGTGTATTCATTATCTGTGCTATACACTTTTAGGTATATCTATTTATCAGAGGTTTCAGACTTCTGTTATTACATTGTAATACTATTTGTTCATACTGACAGAGTGAAATTAAATAAGTCATTTAAAAGGTTAATTACCTATGTGAAACTGATGATAAGAAATAAATATATAACCATAAAATATATCTATGAGCATAGACAAAGTGTCAAAGGCAGAGGGGCACCGGGGTGGCTCAGTTAGTTAAGCATCGGACTCTTGATTTTGGCTCACATCATGATCTCAGAATTGTGAGCTCCACATCGGGCTCCAGGCTCAGTGGGGAGACTGTTGGAGACTCTCCCTCTCTCTAATAAATAAATCTTTAAAAAATGTACCAAAGGCAGAAAAATTGAATGCAAAGTTATAAAAGCACAGTGAATAACCTTGGAATGATCCAAAAAAGATTTATATTTAATTTTCATGTAGGTTTTAGATAATGCTAAAGAAGGAAGTGACAATATAATGTGATAAGTCATAACAAGAATAGGAATAAAATGCCTCCTGGGAGAGTGACAAAACGGTTTCAAAGAACTTTTACATTTTTGTCCTAAGAAGAATGAGGAGGCATTCACTACCCATGAAAGGAGGCAGTGCTTGGCTTACGTTACTTCTACCACAAAAATACCAGAAGGAAAGAAAGAATATGGAAGTCAGTTTATTTTTCAAAGGCATTGTTTTTTTTTGTTTTTTTTTGTTTTTTTTTTATAGTTGAATCTTACTTTTATTTTATTTT